>NW_027015095.1:0-12179 GCF_036934945.1 Oncorhynchus masou masou
ATGGGCTCCGGAGGAGGGAGCACTAGCAGGGGAAGTTATTACTTTCCCGCTCGTTGTCCAAAATGTCTGCTACTCCACTACTTGTATTAGTTTGGACAGTTGACAACGTTGTTTGATGTGTTCCCTTCATAGTTCATTTGAGAATTACAAGAATTACGTTTCCATTTCAGGAAAGTAGCCAAGGCGCCACCAAGCAAAATCTATGATTGAAGCAAAGTAACGTTCTGAATGACCAGCCAATCAGAGCCATTTCAGACGCTGTTCTCGTGCACATTATTTCTTTATTGACTGTTTGAAAAAAATCACATTCACATTTATTCACATGCGATTGGATAAGCTAAATATTTCATGTGCTTTGCATTGTAGGCTACTTTGTATATGGTTTCTCTACTGTGCTACATCATTGATAAGTTGTATACCTCCACTACAATACTTTGATACGTGCCAGTTGGGATTAAGAAGTGAGTACAGACAATGACCAGTGGAAGTGGGTAGAAGGCCTATAACCTCCAGTATACCACTGGGAAGTCTATACTACATCCTGTTACTGCTTACTTCCTTGTTGTTGTTGTTGTTGTGTAAACACACTAACTGTTAGACACGCTGGATATGAGCGTCTGCTAAATGACTTAAATGTAAATGTAATTGTAGTTGTTATTAACCGCGGTATCTCTTCCTGTTCTGTAGATGGCGCTCCACTGAGTGAGCTGTCGTGGCCGTCGTCTCTGGCAGTGGTGGCTGTTTCCTTCTCTGGGCTCTTCACCTTCGTCTTCCTAATGCTGGCCTGCCTCTGCTGTAAGAAGGGACACATCGGGTTCAAAGTGAGATAAACCCCTCTCTCTCACTCTCTCACTCTCTCACTCACTCTCTCACTCTCTCACTCTCTCACACACACAGTGTGACCACCTCTTTATAAACAATGATCCCCTCATACATCCTGCTACACTGCCCCTGCTGATTAGGAAGAGACATGATCCACCACTATATACATCATGTCACACTGCCCCCTGCTGATTAGGAAGAGACATGATCCACTACATACATCATGTCACACTGCCCCCTGTTGATTAGGAAGAGACATGATCCACCACTACATACATCATGTTACACTGCCCCCTGCTGATTAGGAAGAGACATGATCTACCACTGCATACATCATGTTACACTGCCCCCTGCTGATTAGGAAGAGACATGATCCACTACATACATCATGTTACACTGCCCCCTGCTGATTAGGAAGAGACATGATCCACTACATACATCATGTTACACTGCCCCCTGCTGATTAGGAAGAGACATGATCCACTACATACATCATGTCACACTGCCCCCTGTTGATTAGGAAGAGACATGATCTACCACTGCATACATCATGTTACACTGCCCCCTGCTGATTAGGAAGAGACATGATCCACCACTACATACATCATGTTACACTGCCCCCTGCTGATTAGGAAGAGACATGATCCACCACTATATACATCATGTCACACTGCCCCCTACTGATTAGGAAGAGACATGATCCACCACTACCTACATCATGTCACACTGCCCCCTGCTGATTAGGAAGAGACATGATCCACCACTACATACATCATGTCACACTGCCCCCTACTGATTAGGAAGAGACATGATCCACCACTACCTACATCATGTCACACTGCCCCCTGCTGATTATGAAGAGACATGATCCACTACATACATCATGTTACACTGCCCCCTGCTGATTAGGAAGAGACATGATCCACTACATACATCATGTTACACTGCCCCCTGCTGATTAGGAAGAGACATGATCCACCACTACATACATCATGTTACACTGCCCCCTGTTGATTAGGAAGAGACATGATCCACTATATACATCATGTTACATTGTCCCCTACTGATTAGGAAGAGACATGATCCACCACTACATACATCATGTTACACTGCCCCCTGCTGATTAGGAAGAGACATGATCCACCACTACATACATCATGTTACACTGCCCCCTGCTGATTAGGAAGAGACATGATCCACCACTACATACATCATGTTACACTGCCCCCTGCTGATTAGGAAGAGACATGATCCACTACATTCATCATGTTACACTGCCCCCTGTTGATTAGGAAGAGACATGATCCACTATATACATCATGTTACATTGTCCCCTACTGATTAGGAAGAGACATGATCCACCACTACATACATCATGTTACACTGCCCCCTGCTGATTAGGAAGAGACATGATCCACCACTACATTCATCATGTTACACTGCCCCCTGTTGATTAGGAAGAGACATGATCCACTACATTCATCATGTTACACTGCCCCCTGCTGATTAGGAAGAGACATGATCCACCACTACATACATCATGTTACACTGCCCCCTGCTGATTAGGAAGAGACATGATCCACCACTACATACATCATGTCACACTGCCCCCTGTTGATTAGGAAGAGACATGATCCAATACATTCATCATGTTACACTGCCCCCTGCTGATTAGGAAGAGACATGATCCACCACTACATACATCATGTTACACTGCCCCCTGCTGATTAGGAAGAGACATGATCCACCACTACATACATCATGTTACACTGCCCCCTGCTGATTAGGAAGAGACATGATCCACCACTACATACATCATGTTACACTGCCCCCTGCTGATTAGGAAGAGACATGATCCACCACTACATACATCATGTTACACTGCCCCCTGCTGATTAGGAAGAGACATGATCCAATACATTCATCATGTTACACTGCCCCCTGCTGATTAGGAAGAGACATGATCCAATACATTCATCATGTTACACTGCCCCCTGCTGATTAGGAAGAGACATGATCCACCACTACATACATCATGTCACACTGCCCCCTGTTGATTAGGAAGAGACATGATCCAATACATTCATCATGTTACACTGCCCCCTGCTGATTAGGAAGAGACATGATCCAATACATTCATCATGTTACACTGCCCCCTGCTGATTAGGAAGAGACATGATCCACCACTACATACATCATGTTACACTGCCCCCTGCTGATTAGGAAGAGACATGATCCACCACTACATTCATCATGTCACACTGCCCCCTGCTGATTAGGAAGAAGGTTAAGCTTTGGGATATAGTTAAAACAATCAATTTTAAAAACTAGTGCCTAGCATTGGTATTGAACTCACTACTTAATGGTAATATCACTCACCGTTGCGCCTAGTCACCGGTTTTGACGTCATCTGCTGACGCCCTTCTTATCTGGACAGACTTGTAATTTCGCAGTGGATCTTGGCAGCAATATTAGTTCTACCTACTCTGTCAGTTAGCATCCTCAAATCAGATCATGTCAGAGCGGCAGAGAGAGGAAGGTGGTTGTTCTGCTGCTGTGTTGGGGGTGGGCATTTAGCACCACTTCACTATTCAAATATCCAGATATCCCCCCCCCACACACACATTTAAAATTTATTGACCAATCAAAATGACGCAAATGCTCATTGTAGAGGTAAACAATGGACAGGCTGCTTTTCTCCAGCAGTTCCCTCATCCAGCCAGCCATCCATCCATCCATCCATCCATCCATCAATCCATCCCCCCAATATAGACTTTTAGCTGCAGGGGTTTGAATTTAGCCTTGTGCTATTTGCCAACACCATTGCTGTCATTGTTAAGCCAAACATGACAATTCATAAGGAGTTGCCAAGAGACCAGAAACAGATTGGCACTCAGGCTACTTTGGTGTGGTTGTCCAGTGTCGAATTTCAGGCTACTTTGGCGTGGTTGTCCAGTGTCGAACTCAGGCTCCTTTGGTGTTGTTGTCCAGTGTCAAACTCAGGCTACTTTGACATGGTTGTCCAGTGTCAAACTCAGGTTACTTTGACGTGGTTGTCCAGTGTCAAACTCATGTTACTTTGACGTGGTTGTCCAGTGTCAAACTCATGTTACTTTGACGTGGTTGTCCAGTGTCAAACTCAGGTTACTTTGACGTGGTTGTCCAGTGTCAAACTCATGTTACTTTGACGTGGTTGTCCAGTGTCAAACTCAGACTACTTTGACGTGGTTGTCCAGTGTCAAGTCCACAGAAGTCAATAGAACAGTGTTATGTGGTCACATCCCCCTCTGTGGTTCCCCTCCTTGTCATTCACCAGAGTGTTAGCAGAGGTTTGCATTAATAGAGGTGTGTGTGCATTAGCATGCGACCACTAGCCACATCGCACCACTGCACCACCAAAAGCCTTCTTTATGTCATCCTTCTTTCACTGTGACCACTCTGTGGGACGGACAGACAGACTCAGTTCTGTGGTTGGGTGTTAAGTGTTTAGAGAAAAGAGAAGAGAGGAGAGTGTACAGTGTTTAGTAAAGGGTATGGCCTTTTCTCGTTTCTAGTCTTCTCGTCCGTTCGCTCTTCTCTGTCATGTCTCCTCCATCCTCTTTCTTTCTCTCTCTTTCTTTCTGTCTTTCTGTCTTCCATGCTCTGCTCCTGAGATAGACAGGTGGTGTGAATGAGAAGCAAAAGGGTGCTATCTCTTAATCAGTCTTATGAATCAGAGCAGAGGGGTTTTTCTGTCGCAGTGAAGCGTTGTCTTGCATGATTCCATTCCCCTTGTTCTCTTCACCTCTTCCCTCCCTCCCCTCCCTCTCTTCTCCCCTCTAGATAGGTTTGTTCTGTGCTGTAGTTCATTAGGTAAATAATGGATGGCTCAGTAGTTGAGAACAGAGCAGTATTGCCAGCCACTCTCTCCCTGTACAAACACAGTCTCTGAAGATGGATTGGCAGCGTGGTACTCTGTCGCTGCTGGAGGTGTTTAGAGTGTAAAGATACACTGGTGTTCAGAGTGTAAAGAGACATTGGTGTTTAGAGTGTAAAGAGACGCTGGTGTTCAGAGTGTAAAGAGACACTGGTGTTTAGAGTGTAAAGAGACACTGGTGTTTAGAGTGTAAAGAGACACTGGTGTTTAGAGTGTAAAGAGACACTGGTGATCAGAGTGTAAAGAGACACTGGTGATCAGAGTGTAAAGAGACACTGGTGTTCAGAGTGTAAAGAGACACTGGTGTTCAGAGTGTAAAGAGACACTGGTGTTCAGAGTGTAAAGAGACACTGGTGTTTAGAGTGTAAAGAGACACTGGTGTTCAGAGTGTAAAGAGACACTGGTGTTTAGAGTGTAAAGAGACACTGGTGTTTAGAGTGTAAAGAGACACTGGTGTTTAGAGTGTAAAGAGACACTGGTGATCAGAGTGTAAAGAGACACTGGTGATCAGAGTGTAAAGAGACACTGGTGTTCAGAGTGTAAAGAGACACTGGTGTTCAGAGTGTAAAGAGACACTGGTGTTCAGAGTGTAAAGAGACACTGGTGTTTAGAGTGTAAAGAGACACTGGTGATCAGAGTGTAAAGAGACACTGGTGTTCAGAGTGTAAAGAGACACTGGTGATCAGAGTGTAAAGAGACACTGGTGATCAGAGTGTAAAGAGACGCTGGTGTTTAGAAGGGACAGAGGGGATGTGTTCTGTTTGTGGGCTCTGTGCAGGCCAGTCGAGTTCTTCCACACCAATCTTGACAAACCATTTCTGTATGGACCTCACTTTGTCATACTGAAACAGGAAAGTGCCTTCCCCAAACTGTTGCCACAAAGTTGGAAGCACAGAATCGTCGAGAATGTCATTGTATGCTGTAGCGCCATTCTTACTTAACACTTATTTTTCTTAAAACTGTATTGTTGGTTAAGGGCTTCTAAGTAAGCATTTCACTGTAAGGTCTACTACACATGTTGTATTCGGCGCATGTGACAAATACAATTTGATTTGATTTGATTAAGATTTCCCTTCCCTGGAACAAAGAGGCCTAGCCGGAACAATGAAAAACAGCCCCAGACCATTATTCTTCCTCCACCAGACTTTACAGTTGGCTCTATGCATTCAGGCAGGTAGCGTTCTCCTGGCATCCGACAAACCAGATTCGTCCTTCGGACTGCCAGATAGTGAAGTGTGATTCATCACTCCAGAGAACGTGTTTCCACTGCTCCAGAGGCCAATGGCGGCATGCTTTACTCCACTCCAGCCGACCCTTAGCGTTGCACATGGTGATCTTAGGCTTGTGTGCGGCTGCTCTGCCACGGAAACCCATTTCATGAAGTTCCCGACAAACAGTTCTTGTGCTGATATTGCTTCCAAGAGGCAGTTTAGAACTCAGTAGTTAGTGTTGCAACCGAGGACGGACAATCTTTTACACGGTTCACCACTTGGAGGTCCCGTTCTGTGAGCTTGTGTGGCCTATCACTTAGCCACATAATTCTCATTACTGGAAATAGGTGATGAAACACTATCACATTTCACAATGATTTTATAACAATTACCTTCAATCCAGATCACCAAATCAGCCAATAGATGACATGGGCATACTGATCTATTACCTTCAATCCAGATCACCAAATCAGCCAATCGATGACATGGGCATACTGGTCTATTACCTTCACTCCAGATCACCAAATCAGCCAATAGATGACATGGGCATACTGGTCTATTACCTTCACTCCAGATCACCAAATCAGCCAATAGATGACATGGGCATACTGGTCTAGAACACATCCATCTGTTTATATCCTCATGTATGTCTCTTAGATGTGCTCAATCTAAACAGTGGACCAAATGATTCAACTAAGTTTCTCCTTCAAGTTTCTCCTTCACATGTTGCCACCAACCTTGTTATAATGACAAAATGAAACATTTTTTCTTCACGTATTAGTGTTATTTAACACTGTTAATCATTGAAATTTGTGATTTGTGGTGGATTATCCCTTTAATGCAAAAGGCATGAACACACACTGTGTTATTGAATCATACACACACACACACACACACACACACACACACACACACACACACACACACACACACACACACACACACACACACACACACACACACACACACACGCAGGCACCCACTTTCTCTCTGTGACCCACACATACATCTCTCTCTCTCTCTCTCTTTCTCCATGTCACATACACACTAACCCCAGTGTCTTCTCTCCCCTCCCACCAGGAGTTTGAGAACACAGAGGGAGAGGAGTACCAGGCTGACCTGGCCTCGTCTCAGAATGGACCTGAAGTCTACATCCTCCCCCTCACTGAGGTCTCCCTTCCCGTCTCCAAACAGCCCGGACGATCCAGTAAGATCCTAGTTTATCTATGACCCATCACCTATGACCTTTGAACTTTCACCTCTATACATCACCTATGACCCATATGGCTGTCTCTTCTCTCCTCTCCTCTCGAGTAATTAAACGTCAAGTCTAGCCCTGGGTTAATCAGTCAAATTGCTTGATTACTCAATTGAGTGTCACTAGAGTTGTCTCAGGTCCACACTCCAGGCTGTACTAATCCAAATGGAACCCAATTCCCTACACAGTGCACAACGTTGGACCACGGGACTTGTAGTGCGTTATGGTGCCATTTGGAATGCATACGTGGACCCAGCAGGGCCACCATCATACCCCATCATCAGAACACCATCATACCCCATCATCAGAACACCATCATACCCCATCATCAGAACAACATCATACCCCATCATCAGAACACCATCATACCCCATCATACCATCATCAGAACACCATCATACCCCATCATCAGAACATCATCATACCCCATCATACCATCATCAGAACATCATCATACCCCATCAGAACATCATCAGAACACCATCATACCCCATCATCAGAACATCATCATAACATCACCAGAACACCATCATACCCCATCATTATAACATCATCATAACATCATCAGAACATCATCATAACCCATCATCAGAACACCATCATACCCCATCCTCAGAACATCATCAGAACATCATCATACCCTATCATCGTAACATCATCATACCCCATATCCTCAGAACATCATCATACCCCATCATCAGGGTAGCCTAGTGGTTAGAGCGTTGGACTAGTAGCCGGAAGGCTGCAAGTTCAAACCCCCGAGCTGACAAGGTACAAATCTGTCGTTCTGCCCCTGAACAGGCAGTTAACCCACTGTTCCTAGGCCGTCATTGAAAATAAGAATTTGTTCTTAACTGACTTGCCTGGTTAAATAAAGGTAAAATAAAAAAATTAAAATTAAAATCAGAACATCATCAGCACATCATAACATCATCATACCCCATCATCATAACATCATCAGAACATTATCAGAACATTATCATACCACATCATCAGAACATTGGCCTGCACACTGGGTTGTTAATTTGAGAGATGGTGAGAATTTCCTGACAAACAGGGACAGAGCACAGACATGCTCTCTTTCCACTCTTCCTCCATCTCCCCTCCTCTCCCTCGTTCTCTCTCTTACTGTAACATCTGTCTGTTGCGTAATTCAGAATGAGGCTGGCCTGCTGCAGTGCTCCGTGGCAGTTTATGTGTGTGTGTGTGTGTGTGTGTGTGTGTGTGTGTGTGTGTGTGTGTGTGTGTGTGTGTGTGTGTGTGTGTGTAGAGAGAAAGAGAATGCAAGAGAGCTAGAGCACATTGGGGAGGAAGGAAGCTATAACCCTCACACTCTCCTATTCTCTGGGCTGTCAGCTGTTTGCTATACTTCATGGTGTGTGTGTGTGTGTGTGTGTGTGTGTGTGTGTGTGTGTGTGTGTGTGTGTGTGTGTGTGTGTGTGTGTGTGTGTGTGTGTGTGTGTGTGTGTGTGTGTGTGTGTGTGTGTGTTGCTCTGAATCCCAGGATGTGAGCATGAGCAGGGATTGGACAAGTCAGCGTCAGGCTAACAGCCAATTGCCTCCCTCCCTCCTGTCCTCCATAGCTACGGCCGTATGATTGGTTCAGGTGTTGCAGGGTGAGGAGAGGAGAGTGGGGAAGAGAGGAGGAGAGGAGATGGGGAGAGGGAGAGAGAGAGTGGGGGAGAGAGGAGAGAACAGATGAGAAAGGAGGAGTGGGAGAGTGGGGGAGAGAAGATAGAACAGAGCACAGAGGAGAACGTAGGGGTGGGAGAGGGGAGAGAGTATGGGAGAGAGGAGAGAACCGCGGACAGAGGAGAATGGAGGGGAGAGGGGGAGAGAGGAGAGAACAGAGGGCCGAGGAGAAAGGAGGGATGGGAGAGGGGGAGAGAGGAGAGAAAAAGGGCCGAGGAGAAAGGAGGGATGGGAGAGGGAAGAGAGGAGAGAACATGGGGCCGAGGGAGAAGGGAGGGATGGGAGAGGGGAGAGGACAGAGTAGAAAGGAGGAGTGGGAGAGGGGGAGAGAAGAGAGGATAGAGGAGAAAGGAGGGGTGGGAGAGGGGGGAGTGAGTGGGGGAGAGAGGAGAGGACAGAGGAGAAAGGGGGGGGGAGAAGAGAGGATAGAGGAGAAAGGAGGGGTGGGAGTGAGTGGGGGAGAGAGGAGAAAGGAGGGGTTGGAATTGTTGTTGTTTGTTGAGAGAGGAGGGGAGAGGAGGAGGAGAGAGGAGAGGAGAGTAGGAGGGGAGAGGAGGAGGAGAGAGGAGAGGAGAGTAGGAGGGGAGAGGAGAGGAGAGTAGGAGAGGAGAGGAGGAGGAGAGGAGAGGAGAGGAGAGAGAGAGAGGAGAAGAGGAGGAGAGAGGGGAGGAGGGGAGAGGAGGAGGAGAGAGAAGAGGAGAGGAGGAGGGGAGAGGAGGAGGAAAGAGGAGGAGGAGAGTAGGAGGGGAGAGGAGAGATTCATGAGGGATTGGCTCTGGTCTGGATGCATCGTTTCCTGTTCATCTACCCTCCTCCTCCTCTTCCTCTCCACCCTCTGTTTCTCTGTGGTCCTGAATCTCAGTGCTATTGACTCTGCTGCTGCCTTTCAATCTCTGCAGTCAGAAACAGAAAGTCTCCCACACATGCATACACATTATTTATACTTAATCTCTCTCTCTCTCTCTCTCTCTCTCTCTCTCTCTCTCTCTCTCTCTCTGTCTCTCTCTCTCTCTCTCTCTCTCTCTCTCTCTCTCTCTCTCTCTCTCTCTCTCTCTCTCTCTCTCTCTCTCTCTCTCTCTCTCTCTCTCTCTCTCTCTCTCTCTCTCTCTCTCTCTCTCTCTCTCTCTCTCTCTCTCTCTCTCTCTCTCTCTCTCTCTCTCTCTGTGTGTGTCTCTCTGTCTCTCTTTTTTTCTCTCTCTCTCTCTTTCTCTCTCTCAATTCAATTCAATTCAGTTCAATTCAAGGCTCTATTGTCATGGGAAACATATGTTGCAAGTGAAGTGAAGTAGATAATGTACAAAAGTGAAATAAACAATAAAAATTAACAGTAAACATTACACTCATAACACTCACAGAAGTTCCAAGAGAATAAAGGCATTACAAATGTTGTATTATGTCTATATAGAGTGTTGTAACGATGTACAAATGGTTAAAGTACAAAAGGGAAAATAAATACAAAATAAATATGGGTTGTATTTACAATGGTGTTTGTTCTTCACTGGTTGCCCTTTTCTTGTGGCAACAGGTCACAAATCTTGCTGCTGTGATTGCACACTGTGTTATTTCACCCAGTAGATATGGGAGTTTATCAAAATCGGATTTGTTTTCAAATTCTTTGTGGATCTGTATAATCTGAAGGAAATATGTGTCTCTGATATGGTCATACATTTGGCAGGAGGTTAGGAAGTGCATCTCAGTTTCCACATCATTTTGTGGGCAGTGTGCACATAGCCTGTTTTCTCTTGAGAGCCAGGTCTGCCTGCGGTGGCCTTTCTCAATAGCAAGGCTATGCTCACTGAGTCTGTACATAGTCAAAAAGCTTTCCGTAAGTTTGGGTCAGTCACAGTGGTCAGGTATTCTGCCACACTGTGTTCTCTCCTGTTGGGGCAAACAACATTCTAGTTTACTCTGTTTTTATTCATTCTTTCCAATGTGTCAAGTAATTCTCTTTTTGGTTTTCTCATGATTTGTTGGGTCTAATTGTGTTGCTGTCCTGGGGCTCTGTGGGGGTCTGTTTGTGTTTGTGAGCAGAGCCCCAGGACCAGCTTGCTTAGGGGACTCTTCTCCGGGTTCATCTCTGTGGGTGATGGTTTTGTAATGGAAGGTTTGGGAATTGCTTCCTTTTAGGTGGTTGTAGAATTTAACGTCTCTTTTCTGCATTTTGATAATTAGCGGGTATCGTCCTAATTCTGCTCTGTGTGCATTATTTGGTGTTTTACGTTGTACATTGAGAATATTTTTTGCAGAATTCTGCATGCAGAGTCTCAATTTGGTGTTTGTCCCATTTTGTGAATTCTTGGTTGGTGAGCGGACCCCAGATCTCACAACCATAAAGGGCAATGGGTTCTATAACTGATTTAAGTATTTTTAGCCAGATCTAATTGGTATGTTGAATTTTATTTTCCTTTTGATGGCATAGAATGCCCTTCTTGCCTTGTCTCTCAGATCGTTCACAGCTTTGTGGAAGTTACCTGTGGCGCTGTTATTTTGGCCAATGTATGTATCATTTTTTGCGTGCTCTAGGGCAAAGATCTCTAGATGGAATTTGTATTTGTGGTCCTGGCGACTGGACCTTTTTTGGAACACCATTAGTTTTGACTTACTGAGATTTGCAGTCTGGTCCCTGGTCTGGCAGAATCTGTACAGAAGATCTAGGTGCTACTGTAGGCCCTCCTTGGTTGGGGACAGAAGCACCGGCTCATCAGCAAACAGTAGACATTTGACTTCAGATTCTAATAGGGTGAGGCCGGGTGCTGCAGACTGTTCTAGTGCTCTCGCCTATTCACTGATATATATGTTGAAGAGGGTGGGGCTTAAGCTGCATCCCTGTCTCACCCCACGGCCTTGAGGGAAGAAATGTGTTTTTTGCCAATTTTAACACTCTTGTTGTTTGTGTACATGGATCTTATAATGTTGTATGTTTTTCCTCCAACACCACTTTCCGTTAATTTGTATAGCAGACCCTCATGTCAAATTGAGTCTAATGCTTTTTTTTAAATCAACAAAACATGAGAAGACTTTGCCTTATTACTCTGTCCTGTCCTCACACACTGTTACACATGGCTCCTGTCCTCAAACACTGTTACACATGGCTCCTGTCCTCAAACACTGTTACACATGGCTCCTGTCCTCACACACTGTTACACATGGCTCCTGTCCTAACACACTGTTACACATGGCTCCTGTCCTCACACACACCAAGAGACATGTCACCACATCAAGAGACATGTCACCACACCAAGAGACATGTCACCACACCAAGAGACATGTCACCACACCA
>NW_027015096.1:0-12179 GCF_036934945.1 Oncorhynchus masou masou
TAGATCTACTGTCTCTATTATATTATGACAGACCAGCCAGTTCTACTGTCTCTATTATATTATGACAGACCAGCTAAGGATCCACTGTCTCTATTGTGTCTATGACAGACCAGCTAGATCTACTGTCTCTATTATATTATGACAGACCAGCTAGATCTACTGTCTCTATTATATTATGACAGACCAGCTAGTTCTACCCTCTCTATTGTACTATGACAGACCAGGTAGATCTACTGTCTCTATTATATTATGACAGACCAGCTAGTTCTACTGTCTCTATTATATTATGACAGACCAGCTCGATCTACTGTCTCTATTATAATATGACAGACCAGCTAGATCTACTGTCTCTATTATAATATGACAGACCAGCTAGATCTACTGTCTCTATTATATTATGACAGACCAGCTAGATCTACTGCTCTGCTATTAAATTATGACAGACGAGCTAGATCTACTGTGCCTATTATATTATGACAGACCAGCTAGCATCTACTGTCTCTATGTATATTCTGACAGACCAGCTAGATCTACTGTCTCTATTATAATATGACAGACCAGCAAGATCTACTGTCTCTATTATATTATGACAGACCAGCTATATCTACTGTCTCTATTATAATATGACAGACCAGCTATATCTACTGTCTCTATTATATTATGACAGACCAGCTAGATCTACTGTCTCTATTATATTATGACAGACCAGCTAGATCTACTGTCTCTATGTCTCTATTATATTATGACAGACCAGCTAGATCTACTGTCTCTATTATATTATGACAGACCAGCTAGATCTACTGTCTCTATTATATATATGACAGACCAGCTAGATCTACTGTCTCTATTATATTATGACAGACCAGCTAGATCTACTGTCTCTATTATATTATGACAGACCAGCTAGATCTACTGTCTCTATTATATTATGACAGACCAGCTAGATCTACTGTCTCTATTATATTATGACAGACCAGCTAGATCTACTGTCTCTATTATATTATGACAGACCAGCTAGATCTACTGTCTCTATTATATTATGACAGACCAGCTAGATCTACTGTCTCTATTATATTATGACAGACCAGCTAGATCTACTGTCTCTATTATATTATGACAGACCAGCTAGATCTACTGTCTCTATTATATTATGACAGACCAGCTAGATCTAATGTCTCTATTATATTATGACAGACCAGCTAGATCTACTGTCTCTATTATATTATGACAGACCAGCTAGATCTACTGTCTCTATTATATTATGACAGACCAGCTAGATCTACTGTCTCTATTATATTATGACAGACCAGCTAGATCTACTGTCTCTATTATATTATGACAGACCAGCTAGATCTACTGTCTCTATTATATTATGACAGACCAGCTAGATCTACTGTCTCTATTATATTATGACAGACCAGCTAGATCTACTGTCTCTATTATATTATGACAGACCAGCTAGATCTACTGTCTCTATTATATTATGACAGACCAGCTAGATCTACTGTCTCTATTATATTATGACAGACCAGCCAGATCTACTGTCTCTATTATATTATGACAGACCAGCTAGATCTACTGTCTCTATTATATTATGACAGACCAGCTAGATCTACTGTCTCTATTATAATTATGACAGACCAGCTAGATCTACTGTCTCTATTATATTATGACAGACCAGCTAGATCTACTGTCTCTATTATATTATGACAGACCAGCTAGATCTACTGTCTCTATTATACTATGACAGACCAGCTAGATCTACTGTCTCTATTATACTATGACAGACCAGCTAGATCTACTGTCTCTATTATATTATGACAGACCAGCTAGATCTACTGTCCTCTATTGTATTATGACAGACCAGCTAGATCTACTGTCTCTATTATATTATGACAGACCAGCTAGATCTACTGTCTCTATTATATTATGACAGACCAGCTAGATCTACTGTCTCTACTATATTATGACAGACCAGCTAGATCTACTGTCTCTATTATATTATGACAGACCAGCTAGATCTACTGTCTCTATTATATTATGACAGACCAGCTAGATCTACTGTCTCTATTATATTATGACAGACCAGATAGATCTACTGTCTCTATTATATTATGACAGACCAGCTAGATCTACTGTCTCTATTATATTATGACAGACCAGCTAGATCTACTGTCTCTATTATAATATGACAGACCAGCTAGATCTACTGTCTCTATTATATTATGACAGACCAGCTAGATCTACTGTCTCTATTATATTATGACAGACCAGCTAGATCTACTGTCTCTATTGTATTATGACAGACCAGCTAGATCTACTGTCTCTATTATATTATGACAGACCAGCTAGATCTACTGTCTCTATTATATTATGACAGACCAGCTAGATCTACTGTCTCTATTATATTATGACAGACCAGCTAGATCTACTGTCTCTATTATATTATGACAGACCAGCTAGATCTACTGTCTCTATTATATTATGACAGACCAGCTAGATCTACTGTCTCTATTATACTATGACAGACCAGCTAGATCTACTGTCTACTGTGTCTCTATTATAATATGACAGACCAGCTAGATCTACTGTCTCTATTATATTATGACAGACCAGCTAGATCTACTGTCTCTATTATATTATGACAGACCAGCTAGATCTACTGTCTCTATTATATTATGACAGACCAGCTAGATCTACTGTCTCTATTATATTATGACAGACCAGCTAGATCTACTGTCTCTATTATATTATGACAGACCAGCTAGATCTACTGTCTCTATTATATTATGACAGACCAGCTAGATCTACTGTCTCTATTATATTATGACAGACCAGCTAGATCTACTGTCTCTATTATAATATGACAGACCAGCTAGATCTACTGTCTCTATTATATTATGACAGACCAGCTAGATCTACTGTCTCTATTATATTATGACAGACCAGCTAGATCTACTGTCTCTATTATATTATGACAGACCAGCTAGATCTACTGTCTCTATTATATTATGACAGACCAGCTAGATCTACTGTCTCTCTATTATATTATGACAGACCAGCTAGATCTACTGTCTCTATTATATTATGACAGACCAGCTAGATCTACTGTCTCTATTATATTATGACAGACCAGCTAGATCTACTGTCTCTATTATATTATGACAGACCAGCTAGATCTACTGTCTCTATTATATTATGACAGACCAGCTAGATCTACTGTCTCTATTATATTATGACAGACCAGCTAGATCTACTGTCTCTATTATATTATGACAGACCAGCTAGATCTACTGTCTCTATTATATTATGACAGACCAGCTAGATCTACTGTCTCTATTATATTATGACAGACCAGCTAGATCTACTGTCTCTATTATATTATGACAGACCAGCTAGATCTACTGTCTCTATTATATTATGACAGACCAGCTAGATCTACTGTCTCTATTATATTATGACAGACCAGCTAGATCTACTGTCTCTATTATATTATGACAGACCAGCTAGATCTACTGTCTCTATTATATTATGACAGACCAGCTAGATCTACTGTCTCTATTATATTATGACAGACCAGCTAGATCTACTGTCTCTATTATATTATGACAGACCAGCTAGATCTACTGTCTCTGTGTCTCTATTATATTATGACAGACCAGCTAGATCTACTGTCTCTATTATATTATGACAGACCAGCTAGATCTACTGTCTCTATTATATTATGACAGACCAGCTAGATCTACTGTCTCTATTATATTATGACAGACCAGCTAGATCTACTGTCTCTATTATATTATGACAGACCAGCTAGATCTACTGTCTCTATTATATTATGACAGACCAGCTAGATCTACTGTCTCTATTATATTATGACAGACCAGCTAGATCTACTGTCTCTATTATATTATGACAGACCAGCTAGATCTACTGTCTCTATTATATTATGACAGACCAGCTAGATCTACTGTCTCTATTATATTATGACAGACCAGCTAGATCTACTGTCTCTATTATATTATGACAGACCAGCTAGATCTACTGTCTCTATTATATTATGACAGACCAGCTAGATCTACTGTCTCTATTATATTATGACAGACCAGCTAGATCTACTGTCTCTATTATATTATGACAGACCAGCTAGATCTACTGTCTCTATTATATTATGACAGACCAGCTAGATCTACTGTCTCTATTATATTATGACAGACCAGCTAGATCTACTGTCTCTATTATATTATGACAGACCAGCTAGATCTACTGTCTCTATTATATTATGACAGACCAGCTAGATCACTGTATCTGTCTCTATTATATTATGACAGACCAGCTAGATCTACTGTCTCTATTATATTATGACAGACCAGCTAGATCTACTGTCTCTATTATATTATGACAGACCAGCTAGATCTACTGTCTCTATTATATTATGACAGACCAGCTAGATCTACTGTCTCTATTATATTATGACAGACCAGCTAGATCTACTGTCTCTATTATATTATGACAGACCAGCTAGATCTACTGTCTCTATTATATTATGACAGACCAGCTAGATCTACTGTCTCTATTATATTATGACAGACCAGCTAGATCTACTGTCTCTATTATATTATGACAGACCAGCTAGATCTACTGTCTCTGTGTCTCTATTATATTATGACAGACCAGCTAGATCTACTGTCTCTATTATATTATGACAGACCAGCTAGATCTACTGTCTCTATTATATTATGACAGACCAGCTAGATCTACTGTCTCTATTATATTATGACAGACCAGCTAGATCTACTGTCTCTATTATATTATGACAGACCAGCTAGATCTACTGTCTCTATTATATTATGACAGACCAGCTAGTATCTACTGTCTCTATTATATTATGACAGACCAGCTAGATCTACTGTCTCTATTATATTATGACAGACCAGCTAGATCTACTGTCTCTATTATATTATGACAGACCAGCTAGATCTACTGTCTCTATTATATTATGACAGACCAGCTATATCTACTGTCTCTATTATATTATGACAGACCAGCTAGATCTACTGTCTCTATTATATTATGACAGACCAGCTAGATCTACTGTCTCTATTATATTATGACAGACCAGCTAGATCTACTGTCTCTATTATATTATGACAGACCAGCTAGATCTACTGTCTCTATTATATTATGACAGACCAGCTAGATCTACTGTCTCTATTATATTATGACAGACCAGCTAGATCTACTGTCTCTATTATATTATGACAGACCAGCTAGATCTACTGTCTCTATTATATTATGACAGACCAGCTAGATCTACTGTCTCTATTATATTATGACAGACCAGCTAGATCTACTGTCTCTATTATATTATGACAGACCAGCTAGATCTATATCTGTCTCTATTATATTATGACAGACCAGCTAGATCTACTGTCTCTATTATATTATGACAGACCAGCTAGATCTACTGTCTCTATTATATTATGACAGACCAGCTAGATCTACTGTCTCTATTATATTATGACAGACCAGCTAGATCTACTGTCTCTATTATATTATGACAGACCAGCTAGATCTACTGTCTCTATTATATTATGACAGACCAGCTAGATCTACTGTCTCTATTATATTATGACAGACCAGCTAGATCTACTGTCTCTATTATATTATGACAGACCAGCTAGATCTACTGTCTCTATTATATTATGACAGACCAGCTAGATCTACTGTCTCTATTATATTATGACAGACCAGCTAGATCTACTGTCTCTATTATATTATGACAGACCAGCTAGATCTACTGTCTCTATTATATTATGACAGACCAGCTAGATCTACTGTCTCTATTATATTATGACAGACCAGCTAGATCTACTGTCTCTATTATATTATGACAGACCAGCTAGATCTACTGTCTCTATTATATTATGACAGACCAGCTAGATCTACTGTCTCTATTATATTATGACAGACCAGCTAGATCTACTGTCTCTATTATATTATGACAGACCAGCTAGATCTACTGTCTCTATTATATTATGACAGACCAGCTAGATCTACTGTCTCTATTATATTATGACAGACCAGCTAGATCTACTGTCTCTATTATATTATGACAGACCAGCTAGATCTACTGTCTCTATTATATTATGACAGACCAGCTAGATCTACTGTCTCTATTATATTATGACAGACCAGCTAGATCTACTGTCTCTATTATATTATGACAGACCAGCTAGATCTACTGTCTCTATTATATTATGACAGACCAGCTAGATCTACTGTCTCTATTATATTATGACAGACCAGCTAGATCTACTGTCTCTATTATATTATGACAGACCAGCTAGATCTACTGTCTCTATTATATTATGACAGACCAGCTAGATCTACTGTCTCTATTATATTATGACAGACCAGCTAGATCTACTGTCTCTATTATATTATGACAGACCAGCTAGATCTACTGTCTCTATTATATTATGACAGACCAGCTAGATCTACTGTCTCTATTATATTATGACAGACCAGCTAGATCTACTGTCTCTATTATATTATGACAGACCAGCTAGATCTACTGTCTCTATTATATTATGACAGACCAGCTAGATCTACTGTCTCTATTATATTATGACAGACCAGCTAGATCTACTGTCTCTATTATATTATGACAGACCAGCTAGATCTACTGTCTCTATTATATTATGACAGACCAGCTAGATCTACTGTCTCTATTATATTATGACAGACCAGCTAGATCTACTGTCTCTATTATATTATGACAGACCAGCTAGATCTACTGTCTCTATTATTATTATGACAGACCAGCTAGATCTACTGTCTCTATTATATTATGACAGACCAGCTAGATCTACTGTCTCTATTATATTATGACAGACCAGCTAGATCTACTGTCTCTATTATATTATGACAGACCAGCTAGATCTACTGTCTCTATTATATTATGACAGACCAGCTAGATCTACTGTCTCTGTGTCTCTATTATATTATGACAGACCAGCTAGATCTACTGTCTCTATTATATTATGACAGACCAGCTAGATCTACTGTCTCTATTATATTATGACAGACCAGCTAGATCTACTGTCTCTATTATATTATGACAGACCAGCTAGATCTACTGTCTCTATTATATTATGACAGACCAGCTAGATCTACTGTCTCTATTATATTATGACAGACCAGCTAGATCTACTGTCTCTATTATATTATGACAGACCAGCTAGATCTACTGTCTCTATTATATTATGACAGACCAGCTAGATCTACTGTCTCTATTATATTATGACAGACCAGCTAGTATCTACTGTCTCTGTGTCTATATTATATTACGACAGACCAGCTAGTATCTACTGTCTCTATTATATTATGACAGACCAGTGAGATCTACTGTCTCTATTATATTATGACAGACCAGCTAGATCTACTGTCTCTATTATATTATGACAGACCAGCTAGATCTACTGTCTCTATTATATATATGACAGACCAGCTAGATCTATTGTCTCTATTATATTATGACAGACCAGATATATCTACTGTCTCTATTATATTATGACAGACCAGCTAGATCTACTGTCTCTATTATATTATGACAGACCAGCTAGATCTACTGTCTCTGTGTCTCTATTTTACTATGACAGACCAGCTAGATCTACTGTCTCTATTATATTATGACAGACCAGCTAGATCTACTGTCTCTATTATATTATGACAGACCAGCTAGATCTACTGTCTCTATTATATTATGACAGACCAGCTAGATCTACTGTCTCTATTATATTATGACAGACCAGCTAGATCTACTGTCTCTATTATATTATGACAGACCAGCTAGATCTACTGTCTCTATTATATTATGACAGACCAGCTAGATCTACTGTCTCTATTATATTATGACAGACCAGCTAGATCTGCTGTCTCTATTATATTATGACAGACCAGCTAGATCTACTGTCTCTATTATATTATGACAGACCAGCTAGATCTACTGTCTCTATTATATTATGACAGACCAGCTAGATCTACTGTCTCTATTATATTATGACAGACCAGCTAGATCTACTGTCTCTATTATATTATGACAGACCAGCTAGATCTACTGTCTCTATTATATTATGACAGACCAGCTAGATCTACTGTCTCTATTATATTATGACAGACCAGCTAGATCTACTGTCTCTATTATATTATGACAGACCAGCTAGATCTACTGTCTCTATTATATTATGACAGACCAGCTAGATCTACTGTCTCTATTATATTATGACAGACCAGCTAGATCTACTGTCTCTATTATATTATGACAGACCAGCTAGATCAACTGTCTCTGTGTCTCTATTATATTATGACAGACCAGCTCGATCTACTGTCTCTATTATATTATGACAGACCAGCTAGATCTACTGTCTCTATTATATTATGACAGACCAGCTAGATCTACTGTCTCTATTATATTATGACAGACCAGCTAGATCTACTGTCTCTATTATATTATGACAGACCAGCTAGATCTACTGTCTCTATTATATTATGACAGACCAGCTCGATCTACTGTCTCTATTATATTATGACAGACCAGCTAGATCTACTGTCTCTATTATATTATGACAGACCAGCTAGATCTACTGTCTCTATTATATTATGACAGACCAGCTAGATCTACTGTCTCTATTATATTATGACAGACCAGCTAGATCTACTGTCTCTATTATATTATGACAGACCAGCTAGATCTACTGTCTCTATTATATTATGACAGACCAGCTAGATCTACTGTCTCTATTATATTATGACAGACCAGCTAGATCTACTGTCTCTGTGTCTCTATTATATTATGACAGACCAGCTAGATCTACTGTCTCTATTATATTATGACAGACCAGCTAGATCTACTGTCTCTATTATATTATGACAGACCAGCTAGATCTACTGTCTCTATTATATTATGACAGACCAGCTAGATCTACTGTCTCTATTATATTATGACAGACCAGCTAG
The DNA here is from genome assembly GCF_036934945.1 of Oncorhynchus masou masou. Taxonomy (NCBI): domain Eukaryota; kingdom Metazoa; phylum Chordata; class Actinopteri; order Salmoniformes; family Salmonidae; genus Oncorhynchus; species Oncorhynchus masou. Next base: position 9,019 of record NW_027015096.1, read on the forward strand.
ATCTACTGTCTCTATTATATTATGACAGACCAGCTAGATCTACTGTCTCTATTATATTATGACAGACCAGCTAGATCTACTGTCTCTATTATATTATGACAGACCAGCTAGATCTACTGTCTCTATTATATTATGACAGACCAGCTAGATCTACTGTCTCTATTATATTATGACAGACCAGCTAGATCTACTGTCTCTATTATATTATGACAGACCAGCTAGATCTACTGTCTCTCATTATATTATGACAGACCAGCTAGATCTACTGTCTCTATTATATTATGACAGACCAGCTAGTATCTACTGTCTCTATTATATTATGACAGACCAGCTAGATCTACTGTCTCTATTATATTATGACAGACCAGCTAGATCTACTGTCTCTATTATATTATGACAGACCAGCTAGTATCTACTGTCTCTATTATATTATGACAGACCAGCTAGATCTACTGTCTCTATTATATTATGACAGACCAGCTAGATCTACTGTCTCTATTATATTATGACAGACCAGCTAGATCTACTGTCTCTATTATATTATGACAGACCAGCTAGATCTACTGTCTCTATTATATTATGACAGACCAGCTAGATCTACTGTCTCTATTATATTATGACAGACCAGCTAGATCTACTGTCTCTATTATATTATGACAGACCAGCTAGATCTACTGTCTCTATTATATTATGACAGACCAGCTAGATCTACTGTCTCTATTATATTATGACAGACCAGCTAGATCTACTGTCTCTATTATATTATGACAGACCAGCTAGATCTACTGTCTCTATTATATTATGACAGACCAGCTAGATCTACTGTCTCTATTATATTATGACAGACCAGCTAGATCTACTGTCTCTATTATATTATGACAGACCAGCTTTATCTACTGTCTCTATTATATTATGACAGACCAGCTAGATCTACTGTCTCTATTATATTATGACAGACCAGCTAGATCTACTGTCTCTATTATATTATGACAGACCAGCTAGATCTACTGTCTCTATTATATTATGACAGACCAGCTAGATCTACTGTCTCTATTATATTATGACAGACCAGCTAGATCTACTGTCTCTATTATATTATGACAGACCAGCTAGTATCTACTGTCTCTATTATATTATGACAGACCAGCTAGATCTACTGTCTCTATTATATTATGACAGACCAGCTAGATCTACTGTCTCTATTATATTATGACAGACCAGCTAGATCTACTGTCTCTATTATATTATGACAGACCAGCTAGATCTACTGTCTCTATTATATTATGACAGACCAGCTAGATCTACTGTCTCTATTATATTATGACAGACCAGCTAGATCTACTGTCTCTATTATATTATGACAGACCAGCTAGATCTACTGTCTCTATTATATTATGACAGACCAGCTAGATCTACTGTCTCTCTATTATATTATGACAGACCAGCTAGATCTACTGTCTCTATTATATTATGACAGACCAGCTAGATCTACTGTCTCTATTATATTATGACAGACCAGCTAGATCTACTGTCTCTATTATATTATGACAGACCAGCTAGATCTACTGTCTCTATTATATTATGACAGACCAGCTAGATCTACTGTCTCTATTATATTATGACAGACCAGCTAGATGTACTGTCTCTATTATATTATGACAGACCAGCTAGATCTACTGTCTCTTATTATATTATGACAGACCAGCTGGTATCTACTGTCTCTATTATATTATGACAGACCAGCGAGATCTACTGTCTCTATTATATTATGACAGACCAGCTAGATCTACTGTCTCTATTATATTATGACAGACCAGCTAGATCTACTGTCTCTATTATATTATGACAGACCAGCTAGATCTACTGTCTCTATTATATTATGATCAGACCAGCTAGTATCTACTGTCTCTATTATATTATGACAGACCAGCTAGATCTACTGTCTCTATTATATTATGACAGACCAGCTAGATCTACTGTCTCTGTATATTATGACAGACCAGCTGTGATCTACTGTCTCTATTATATTATGACAGACCAGCTAGATCTACTGTCTCTATTATATTATGACAGACCAGCTAGATCTACTGTCTCTATTATATTATGACAGACCAGCTAGTATCTACTGTCTCTGTCTATATTATATTATGACAGACCAGCTGGTATCTACTGTCTCTATTATATTATGACAGACCAGCTAGATCTACTGTCTCTATTATATTATGACAGACCAGCTAGATCTACTGTCTCTATTATAATATGACAGACCAGCTAGATCTACTGTCTCTATTATATTATGACAGACCAGCTAGATCTACTGTCTCTATTACATTATGACAGACCAGCTAGATCTACTGTCTCTATTATATTATGACAGACCAGCTAGATCTACTGTCTCTATTATAATTATGACAGACCAGCTAGATCTACTGTCTCTATTATATTATGACAGACCAGCTAGATCTACTGTCTCTATTATATTATGACAGACCAGCTAGATCTACTGTCTCTATTATATTATGACAGACCAGCTAGATCTACTGTCTCTATTATATTATGACAGACCAGCTAGATCTACTGTCTCTATTATATTATGACAGACCAGCTAGATCTACTGTCTCTATTATATTATGACAGACCAGCTAGATCTACTGTCTCTATTATATTATGACAGACCAGCTAGATCTACTGTCTCTATTATATTATGACAGACCAGCTAGATCTACTGTCTCTATTATATTATGACAGACCAGCTAGATCTACTGTCTCTATTATATTATGACAGACCAGCTAGTATCTACTGTCTCCATTTCACATTGGCCATTGTTGTGGGCCTGCCCTCCCCCTCTACTGCCTCAAATGGGTGGTTAACCATTTGGGGGTGGAGTGAGTGCGGCAGACACACACATCTCACATTTCATGACATTACATGTTTATATATTGCTTCTAAAATGTAAAAAACATCACAAATAATATTTTATATTATTAATTTCAAACAAGGGCAGTCACCATAATGATTGATATATAAACAGCTGAATCAGTGCGTTTACCAAACAATGCAGTGCGGAATATGTTTTTTTCTCCTTCCGGTATGAAACTTCAATAGCCCGAATGACTCACTTTACGCTGGAGCTTACTACATGGGTTGGTCTTGCAACACA
>NW_027015097.1:0-12179 GCF_036934945.1 Oncorhynchus masou masou
AGAGAAATGGTACAATGTCAAATTGGTGATGTTCAAAAATATATATATATTTTTAAAACAGTTACAGATCCAGTTGCAGCGTGTTCATACAAATCTTTTTAAAGTGTGCTTCGGAGCTCTGCGAGATTTCTGTGATTTTCTGTGATTTTCTGAAATCACACACACTCACTAAACACCGTAAATAAGTCAGTTCTTAACATAAAGACTTAAAACTCATAATTCTATAATTACCTACCCCAAGGAGGATATGTGTTCACTTTCAGCTTCCGGTGTGAACCGGAAGTGCCTTAAAACGGTGTCATAGGTGCTGTTTCCAAGGGTTAAAAAGGTCAGATCTTTTCAAAACTTCATATGTGCGATTAGGCAACCCCCATGAACTGTAAGTCAGTCATTTCTCCCAACAGATGTCAAAGAAAAGCTCTCTCTCACACACACACACACACACACACACACACACACACACACACACACACACACACACACACACACACACACACACACACACACAGCAAGGATGGAGTGACAAAGTTCGGTGCTTAAAGACACACAAAGCCTGCAATGGCATTTCCATATTCTCTAGGGCCATGCCGAGTCTAACGAGATGCCCCGTTTGACCGTAGCCCGCTCTGAGTGCAGCTGTATCATGAAAAAAAGTATACCCAAATGAAGCCTGGCCCTAAATATCATATGCTTTTGGGTGACAGTGAGAGAACCGTTAGGGTGATAAGCACAATGGTCAACCTCAGGCAACGTTCCTAAGGTCCTCCCGATCCTAGGAAGCCTAACCTTGGCCGTGTGGCATTAACCCTTAACAGTAAATCAGGGTTTTGATCTCACAGATTACAATGACTTCTCTCCCCCATAGGAATACATTGCCTGCACCCCAAATTCAACCTGAAGCCTATGTGGGTTATGAATGCCCTTATGAACCTGTCTTCAATAACAGTCCATCAAGCCACTATGAGGTCTACCTGTGTCGATGCTAAGCTTCCTGGACCAACCGGAAGTGGTTAAAATCACCCTAAAGTGTATATCCATACCCCTTATCTGCAGTTTGATAGAAATAGTACATTCAACCCTGTGTAAATCAGTGTCAGTTCTTAACGTGAAGACTTAAACTCAGGATTCTGTAAAAGCATACCTAATGAGGATATGTGTTTAATTATAGCTTCCTGTGCCAACCGGGAAGTGCCTAATTGGTGTCACAGGGGCTGCTTGAAGGGTTAAAACAGTCAGTTCTTTCCAAAACTTAATTTGTGTGTTTAGGCAACCCCATGAACTGTAAATCAGTCATTTCTCCCATAAAATGTCAAAAGAAAAACTCAATCACACAGCAATTGGGGTGCGTAGAGACATACAATGCCTGCATTAGTTAACCTTGTTGGAACTATTAAAGAACCGTCAGACCTAGAGTTCTGAAACTTTAGAATCCTGTTCTAGACCTCGATAGTGCGTGTGAGATTACGTGGCTCTAGATGGTTCTCGGACCGAGAAACAGCCTCATACATTTGCAATAACTTCAATTCATTTTTGCATCACAAAATGACGACATTTAGAAATGTCCCAGAGTCGCAAGACTAGGTGCATTATGACTGCCTCGGCCCATATTGACGGACCCAACATTTCTGTCCGATTGCTCATTCAAGGACCCCATAGCAAGGCATGGAAAAAGTGGATTTTCAGCACCAATTAGGGTCTTGCTCGGGCACCAAATGACCTATTGAGCTGTCGAAACTTGGGATTCGGGGGTCGGCCAAGCTAGGCTTACACATAACATCAGAACTGGACCTGCAGCTAGAATGTAACTACGTGTTTGACATTTTTATTATGGCTTGAACAGAAGGCGTTGTGAATTTTGGGCCAGCTCTGTAGTATGTAATAGTTGGCTATGCATCAGTGCAGTTTGCAATATGATTCAACAGTCCATTTGAAAAAACAGTGAGGTACCATCACCAAATGGACATGATGAAATCAACACAATGTGGAGTGATGCCCAGCCATCCCGAGTTCATCGGGCCAGAACCACTCATGACTTTGCCCATTGAAAAAGTGAGAAAACATTTGTAATATGATTTAACAGTGAAAACATCAAATGGACATGGCAACGAGCGATGGAGAGGAACCAGAATCAATTTTGCATTTTGCATTTCTGCAGGATTTTGAGCACGTCCAATTTCTTATAGCATTTGGCCCACAAAAAGTGACTTTTGACTCCCTATGAAATCATATTGGCAAATGGACAAGACCTTATGCACAAGTCGATAAGTTTTTTTAACAAAAGTATATTCTACAGTTCTTACATGATTAATTGACAAAAACTGAAAGAATTTGAAAAGCCCGGTCCAGAAAGCACTTTTAAGGGGTGATAAGTTTTGAAAAAAGTTCACATTTTCGACTTCTATGAAATCATATTGCAAATGCAAATGGACAAAACATATGCCTTATGCAAAAGTAAATAAAAAAAATAAAAATTATGATAATAAAATATGACTAAAGTATGTTGATACAGTTCTTATACGTGTGTAATTGACACAAAAATTGAAAGAATTTTGAAAAACGGTCCAGAAAGCACTTTTAAGGGTGTGAAGTTTTTTAAATTTTTGCTATTTTGACTTTTGACTTCTGACTTCCTATGGAAATCAGATTGCAAATGGAGAAAACATATGCCTTATGCACAAGTAAAAAAAATAAAAAATGATAATAAAATTGACTAAAAAGTATATTCATACAGTTCTTACACATGTGTAATTGACAAAAAGCAAATTAATTTTGAAAAACGGTCCAGAAAGCACTTTTTAAGGGGGTTTTGCATTTTTCTACCTTTTTCAAAATGCTGCTTTTGGATTTGACAAAATCATCGCTCGCCACCTTTGGATTTTAAAGTGTTACACCTGGCATTGCCATATGGGCAATGTTGACGCTGAATTGGGGTATTCCAGGGTTTTAATACCCAAGACATTCATTTTGTCCATTTCAGGGGGTGATCACATATGTCAGTCAAGGCCCGCGGGCCACATCCGGCCCGCGAGAAGGTTTTTACGGCCCCTGGGATGATCTTGATTTATTATTAGAACGGCCCGCAGACCGCAGCAAGCCGGCAGCCCGCAGATCTTTTACACGCACCAATACTACATTTCCCACAATGCAACGGTGACGCACCCAGCAGTAGGCTGCTTCATTTCAATATTTATTGGCACAGCAGTCGTCAGCATCACAGTAAAATTAACTTTCAGATACCCATCAAAATGGCAAAACGGGAAGGTGGACACTGAGAACCGGGGTTTCAAACAAGGTGGGAGTCGGAGTATATGTTCACGGAGGTAGCTGGAAAACCTGTGTGTCTTCTGTGGAGAAAGTGTGGCGGGTACTGAAAGAGTATAATCTGAGACGACATTATGAAACGAAACACGCGGACAAAAACAAGAATATGGACATGGAACAAAGGCTACAAAAGGCAGAGGAATTAAAACGAGGCCTCAAATCTGACAGGCTCTGTTCAAAAAAGCCAAATCACAAGGCCAGGCTGCTGTCAAGGCCAGTTTTATTTTGGCAGAAGAGATCGCTAAATCAGCTGACCATTTACGGAGGGGGATTTCATCAAAAACTGCATGATTAAAGTTTGTGACGAAGTTTGCCCAGAAAAAAGGCAACTCTTTTTAAATGTGAGTCTGAGCAGAAACACCATTGCCGAGAGAGTAGACCAGTTGTCCATCAATCTAAAAGAGCAGCTTGTGAAAAAGGGAAAAGATTTCATTGCATATTCCTTGGCTGTGGATGAGAGCACCGACATTTCTGACATTGCCCAGTTGTCAATTTTCATCATGGAGTGGACTCCAGCCTAAGCGTGACAGAGGAGTTTTGGCTTTACGTCCTATGCATGGCACAACTACAGGGCATGATTTGTATGAGAAGAGGTGTCAAGATGTGTAAATGAGATGGAGCTGCCTTAGGGAAAAACTCGTGGGTTTGACAGCCGACGGAGCACCTGCGATGTGTGGACACAGGAGCGGACTGGTGGCGAAGATCGGGAAAAGATGCAAGAGGAAAACGCGACAGGTGAGCTGACAGCTTATCATTGTATCATACACCAGGAAGCGTTGTGCGGTAAAGCCTTGAAAATGGAGCATGTAATGAGCATCATCACGCGCACAGTTAACTTTATCAGAGCCAAAGGTTTGAATCGCAGTTCAAGGCATTTCTGACGGAGTTAGAAACGGAGCATGGTGATTTGCCTTATCACACAGAGGTGCGATGGCTAAGCCAGGGAAAGGTGCTTCAAAGATGTTTGAGGCCGTGAGGCAAAGTGTTGTTTTTGATTAATAGATTTTTGCACTTTATTTTATTGTATTTCAATCCAATTATATTTTAAAAATATTTCAGTTGAGTGGATGATAGAAAATTGCTATTATTGTTTTTTTCTTTGAAGATAAATTTAGCCCACTTTTTGCTAAAATAGAAAATATACATTTACATTTACATTTAAGTCATTTAGCAGGCGGCTCTTATCCCAAGGCGACTTACAAATTGGTGAATTCACCTTCCTGACATCCAGTGGAACAGCCACTTTACAATAGTGCATCTAAGTCATTAAGGGGGGGGGGTGAGAAGGATTACTTATTACTTATCCTATAGGCTACTGATGGTGCCTTGAATACCGGTTTCTTTCATTTAATGTTCATGTTATGGGGATTTTTATATAAAGGAAATTTGTCTTTTGTGTCTGTTGAAAATTAAAGATTACTGACAGAGCCATAAGAAAATATTGCTTTATTTATCTGATCATATTGGAATATATTTGTTAGGTTTTCAGTAGGTTCAATTAGGTTCACTAGACTATATGCGTCATTTAAAATTTTTCAATGAACATTGAACAGTCCGACCCTCTCGGCTTGTGGCTAAATTTTTATTTGGCCCTCCGTCCATTTGACTTTGACACCCCTGCCTTACATGGTACCATTGAGAATGTCTGACTTCACTCTGTGAGGAGGTCGTTCTGCAGGTTGAACGTGGTGAGATTAAAGACTCATAAATTGATAGTGTAGTTTTGTTTAGAGCGATTTTACAGCTAACTAGCTATTTCACATGCTGATAATGACTTTGCTATTATTGTGTGTAGCTAAGTTTCCTAGCTAGCCTAGCCAGCCAGCCCATAGAGCATTGCACTATGGGTTTGGTAGTCGACTTGAGCTGCGGCAGATTTCTACTAAGATTTTCACATTGCTACCAACCTTTATATAATGAAACATTTGCTCTCAAAAAATATTGTTCTCACATTAAAGGAATTAGTGGCTTTCGGTGAATTTTTCCTTTAATCAGCAAGGTTATGAGAGACATAACTACTGTAAATGATGTAGCTAACTCCTTAGTAGTTGTCATGCCATACAGTGGGAATAGGCTAAAGTACAGTACAGTAACATAAATGTGCTGTTCCCCGACTGGGATATAGTATAGTCGTGGCCAAAAGTTTTTGAGAATGACACAAATATAAATTTTCACAAAGTCTGCTGCCTCAGGTTGTATGATGGCAATTTGCATATACTCCAGAATGTTATGAAGAGTGATCAGATGAATTGCAATTAATTGCAAAGTCCCTCTTTGCCATGCAAATGAACAAAATCCCCTAAAAAACATTTCCACTGCATTTCAGCCGTGCCACAAAAGGACCAGCTGACATCATGTCAGTGATTCTTTCGTTAACACAGGTGTGAAGGAGGGTGGTGCTTGGAATCATTGTTCTTCCTCTGTTAATCATGGTTACCTGCAAGGAAACACGTGCTGTTGTCATTACGTTGAACAAAAAGGGCTTCACAGGCAAGGATATTGCTGCCAGTAAGATTGCACCTAAATCAACCATTTATCGGATCATCAAGAACTTCGGAGAGCAGTTCAATTGTTGTAAAGAAGGCTTCAGGGCCTTTAACCCCCCCCCCAAGAAAGTCCAGCAAGCGCCAGGACCATCCCCTACAGTTGATTCAGCTGCGTGGATCGGGGCACCACTAATACAGAGCTTGCTCAGGAATGGCAGCAGGCAGGTGTGAGTGCATCTGCACGCACAGTGAGGCGAAGACTTTTGGAGGATGGCCTGGTGTCAAGAAGGGCAGCAAAATAGCCACTTCTCTCCATGAAAAACATCAGGGACAGACTGATAATCTGCAAAAGGTACAGGGATTGGACTGCTGAGGACTGAGTCATTTTCTCTGATGATTCCCCTGTCCGATTGTTGGGGCAACAGGAAAAAAGCTTGTCTGGAGAAGACAAGGTGAGTGCTACCATCAGTCCTGTGTCATGCTAAAAGTAAAGCCTCCTGAGACCATTCATGTGTGGGGTTGCTTCTCAGCCAAGGGAGTGGGCTCACTCATAATTTTACCTAAGAACACAGCCATGAATAAAGAATGGTACCAACACATCCTCCGAGAGCAACTTCTCCCAACCATCCAGGAACAGTTTGGTGACAAATAATGCCTTTTTCAGCATGATGGAACACCTTGCCATAAAGCCAAGTGGTAACTAAGTGGCTCAGGAAACAAAACATCGATATTGTGGGTCCATGGCCAGGAAACTCCCTAGACCTTAATCCCATTGAGAACTTCTGGTCAATCCTCAAGAGGCGGGTGGACAAACAAAATTCCACAAATTCTGACAAACTCCAAGCATTGATTATGCAAGAATGGGCTGCCATCAGTGAGGATGTAGCCCTGAAGTTAACTGACAACATGCCAGGGGCGGATTGAAGAGAGGTCTTGAAAAAGAATGGTCAATACTAAAAATATTGACTCTTTGCATCAACTTCATGTAATTATCAATTGAAAGCCTTTGACAGTTATGAAATGTTGGTATTATACGTCAGCATTCCATGGTAACATCTGTCAAAAATATCTAAGGACACTGAAACAGCAAACTTTGTGGAAATTAATATTTGTGTCATTCTCAAAACTTTTGGCCACAACTGTATATGCACATTTTTCAGGTATGTCTAAGAAAACCGTTGACTCAAACATGCACACGTGAGTGCATACCCAAAAAACATACGCACAAATGCACACAAGCACAATCTCACACACAGTTCAAGGAAAGGCATTGTGGCATAATTCTGTCTCTGGATTTTCCTTCCTTAATCATGCACACTGTCACAGATGACTGTGTGCATCGTCCTGTCAGTATAGGCCAGGGAGCTGGAGGGTCTTCTCTTCACACACAAATGACAAACCAAACCGACTTCCAACTTTCAACACATCTGTAGAGAAGAGGTCAAGCAACTCCTACAAAAGGACTTGCTCCCATATAATCCTAAACTAGGTTTTCCTATTGAAACCTCCACTACAGTCCATTTTTCCATTTTGCATCCTTTGCTCATATCTCTCCTTGTGTTATCAAACATTGGAGCTAAGCCACAGTCAGCAAAGGACACAGTCAGCACATGTGTTTTTTGTTTGGCACTATTAGACTAATAAAGACATTAAAGACAAACAAAAAACACGAGTGCTGACTGTCCTGTGCTGACTGTGGCTGCGCTCCACTGTCTACAACTAATTTAGTTGTCCCTCAGTAACCCCTGTCTCCAGCCTCCTTTGTAATGGTAAAATACTACCCTCTACTGAAATATGTGTGTATTGCCAGCCTTTGGCCACTGTAGATTAAATTTCTAGAATCTAGTGTAATGACAGTGTATAGCCAGTCCCCATTGGTCACCGAATAGTTACTCTAACATATCCAAACCACAAAATCCATCATGATCCATTGCTAGTCTTAGTCTAGTGTGTGAATGCCACTCTCTCTCTGCCTGTCTTCTTTTGTTGGAGGTCTCTGTGTATAGTTTTCTGTATCCTGCTATCCCTCAATGTGGTGAGTGTGAGGTTTGCTGGCGAGTCATTCCTGGACTAGAGAGAGAAGCCCACACTGACCTGAGAATGGCTGCATTGTGAGGTTAGCTAACATAATCTGTCACCTCAAACAGCCATGGAAGAGGACACAGGAGTCTTTGTTACCAATGAAGAGAGACAATCATGCTGCCACCACAGACACAGTACAGCCACATTTGCAAAGAGCATCCACCATCGATTTCCAGCTGACTGAACCAACACACAGACAGATGAGAAAATACTTGTAAAGTTAAAGCATAGATAACAAAATATTTATGAACAGTTTATGAATGTGTTACATTAAAAAAAGTTTAAAAGTCCTCAGGCAAGCGCACATATTAAATAAAATGTGAATATCAAAAAGGTCTTAAATACATAAAGTTCATTTACAACAGAAGCAACAGTACATACATCTCGTAACAACAAATATGAAATAGATGTTCCAAATGACAAGTCACCAAGTGACCATAAGTCAGTAAGGCTACAAAAGGCAAACACCATTTTTGGATCAGTGCTCAACCAAGTATTTAAACAAATGTTTTCTAAAGTAAAACAAAGTGAATGACATGCTGGTAGTAGTGTAGGAATCAGGAAGGCTTCATGTGTTAGAGTGCATTAAGGTTTATGCTACTACTTGGCTCTGTGGTTTAGGCACAAACACAGCCCTTTGGAGGCACCAGGTGCTGTAGATAGATATGCACCAGATTGGAATGTAGGGAACACCCCCCTGAAATGGACAAAAAGGAATGGGAAGTCATTGGCACTGGACAAACCATATACATGGTGTCCAATACCACTCAATTCGGCGTCGTTTCATTCAAAGTTGATTGCAAATGCCATATGGCAAATGCCAGGTGTAACACTTTAAAAATCCAACAGGTGGCGAGCGCACTCCACCGTGGTTTTTCATATTGCAAATGTAACACAAGTCAACATCCAAAAGCAACATTTTGAGAAAGTGACATTTTTTTCATAAACCTAGCAAGCCCTTAAAAAAGTGCTTTCTGGACCGTTTTTCGAAATTATTTTGATTTCTTTGTCAGTTTTACATATGTATAAGATCTGTATGAATGTACTTTTGTCCAATTTTAATATCATCTTTTTTTTAATTTTTTTTAAACTTGTGCATAAGGCAAATGTTTTGTCCATTTGCAATATGATTTCATAGGAAGTCAAAAGTAAAAAAATAGCAGAAATTTTGGAAAAACTTCACACACCCTAAAAAAGTGCTTTCTGGACCGTTTTTCAAAATTCTTTCGATTTTTGTGTCAATTACACATGTATAAGAACTGTATCAACATACTTTAGTCATATTTTATTGACATCCTTTTTATTTTTTTATTTACTTGTTGCATAAGGCATATGTTTTGTCCATTTGCAATATGATTTCATAGGAAGTCAAAAGTCAAAAATAGCAGAAATTTTGGAAAACTTCACACACCCTTAAAAAGTGCTTTCTGGACCGTTTTTCGAAATTCTTTCTAATTTTGTGTCAATTACACAGGTATAATAACTGTATCAACATACTTTAGTCATATTTTATTATCATCATTTTTATTTTTTTACTTGTGCATAAGGCGTATGTTTTGTCCATTTGCAATATGATTTCATAGGAAGTCAAAAGTCGAAAATGTGAACTTTTTTTCAAGAACTTATCACCCCCTTAAAAAATTGCTTTCTGGACTGTTTTTCAAAATTCTTTCAGTTTTTGTCAATTAATCATGTGTAAGAACTGTAGAATATACTTTTGTCAACTTTTATTATCATATTTTTTAAAAACTTGTGCATATGTTGGGCATATGTTTTGTCCATTTGCAATATGATTTCATAAAAAGTCAAAAGTCAAAGTCAAATGCCATAACAAATATCCAAATAAAAGATTTGAACATGCCAAATCAGGATGTTATGTCCATTTGCCATGTACCATCATGAATTTGACATGGTCAAAAATCCTGCAGAAATGCAAAATTGACTGGCCTGATGAACACAGGATTGCCGGGCAGTGATAGTGGTTCTTCACCATCACTCGTTGTGTTGATTTCATCATGTCCATTTGGTGATGTTTTTTTCACTATTGAATCATATTGCAAATGCACGTGCATTTGTCAAGGTCAAGCGGGGCATCGCGTTGAACTCGGCACGGCCTAGAGAATATGGAAATGCCATTTCAGGCTCTGTGTGTCTTTAAGCACCGCACTTTGTCACTCCATCCTTGCTGTGTGTGTGTGTGAGAGAGAGCTTTTCTTTGACATCTGTTGGGAGAAATTACTGACTTACAGTTCATGGGGGTTGCCTAATCCCACATATGAAGTTTTGAAAAGATCTGACCTTTTAACCCTTGGAAACAGCACCTATGACACCATTTTAAGGCACTTACGGTTTACACAGGAAGCTGAAAGTGAACACATATCCTCCTTAGGGTAGGCAATTATAGAATTTTGAGTTTTAAGTCTTTATATTAAGAACTGACTTATTTACGGAGGGTTTAGTGAGTGTGTGTTATTTCAGAAAATCACAGAAAATCACAGAAATCTCGCAGAGCTCCAAAGCCCACTTTAAAAGATTTGTATGAACACGCTGCAACTGGATCTGTAACTGTTAAAAAAAATTGACATCACCAATTTGACATTGTACGATTTCTCTTAAATGACGAATAGATAAATGGCTGGTTCTTTTTGTATTGACACCGGAGGCTCCTTGCCTTTGACGTGAAGCGGAAAAATTATTGCTCTATTTTCATTTTGCACCTTTAATCCCAGAAAAATGGCCATAACTCAAAAACCGTTAAGGCCTAGACGCCATCTTGCCCATTATGCCAAACCTATGCTCACCAAGTTTCATCTTCGAAGTCTTTTCTGTTTTGGAGATAAGGCCACGTCGTGATTTGTGATGTTTTGTACATTTGCAATATGATTCCATTCGCCCTCTTGTGGGATTTAGCAGGACAGCGGAAAAATGACCAAAATTTGATTATTTTATAAAACGGAAACCGAATGTCCGAGAGTGTTTCTTTGATGACTTCCTGGTAGATAAGGCCATGCCGCACGGCCCGACGCCGTCCGCGAATTTTACAAACGTTTTCGGAAAGCTGGTAAGGGACCGTACATTTGCAATATGGACATCTTGAATAAACAGCACAGCAAAAATTCTACATCCAGAGTGCATCAAACAAGATTTAGACCTTGTTTATGGAAAAGTGTTTATTTCTGTATGTTGCAACTTACAGAAAATTGTCCACAGTGTTCATATCATCTCGAATAAACAGCATAGCAAAAATGTAATATCCAGAGTGCATCAAACAAGATTTAGACCGTGTTTACGGAAAAGTGTTTATTTCTGTATTTCAATGTTGCAACTTGCTGAAATTGTCCACAGTGTTCATATCATATCAAATAAACAGCACAGCAAAAAAATTGTACATCCAGAGTGCCTCAAACAAGATTTAGACCTTGTTTATGGAAAAGTGTTTATTTCTGTATTTTGCAACTTGCTGAAAATTGTCCACAGTGTTCATATCATCTCGAAAAAACAGAACCATTTTTTTATTACATCCAGATTGCATCAAACATGATTTAGACATTGTTTATGGAAAAGTGTTTATTTCTGTATGTTACAACTTGCTGAAAATTGTCCACAGTGTTCATATCATCTCAAATAAACAGCATAGCAAAAATTGTACATCCAGAGTGCATCACACCTGATTTAGATCTTGTTTATAGAAAAGTTTATAATTTCTGTATTTCAATGTTGCAACTTGCTGACAATTGTCCACAGTGTTCCTATCATCTAGCTTAAGCAGTTCTGCAAAAAAATACATCCACAGTTCATCAAACATTATTTAAACCTTGTTTTTGGAAAAGTGTTTATATCTGTATTTCAATGTTGCAATATGCTGAAAATTGTCCACAGTGTTCATATCATCTTGAAATAACAGTACTGCAAAACGGAATAGCTGCACTGTTTGTATTTGGTCATGTTTCCAGTTGTTGATTAAAAACGGTTGTTCGTGCTTTCAGTTTTGCGCGAATGTTGTCATCAATTGACGGTTTCTGGTTAGGAAAGGTTTTAATAGTCACAGTGGGTAGAACATCTCCAATGCACTTGCTAATAAACTCGCTCACCGAGTCAGCGTATGCATCAATGTTATTGTCTGAGGCTATCCGGAAACCTTTGTCAGTCTACGTGATTGACGCAATCTTGAGGCGTGGAATCTGATTGGTCAGACCAGCGTTGGATATACCTGAGCACTGGTGTTTCCTGTTTTAGCTTCTATCTATAGGCTGGGAGCAACAAAATAGAGTCATTGTCAGATTTCCCGAA
>NW_027015098.1:0-12179 GCF_036934945.1 Oncorhynchus masou masou
ACTGTCATGTCTTGTTATGTCTGTTCCTGTCCTTTCTCTTCACTCTCTCTCTCTGCTGGTCTTTTTAGGTTACCTTCTCTGTCTCTCATTCTTCAGCTGTTCTACATCTCCTCTAACTAGCTCATTCACTCTTTCACACCTGTTCTCTCTTCCCCTCTGATTAGGTCTCTATTTCTTTCTCTGTTCCTGCTACTTTCAGTGTCTGATTCTTGTTTGTGTTTTTTGATGCCAGAAGCAAGCTGTCGTCTCGTTTGCTTCCACCTTGTCCTGTCCTGTCGGAGTCTGCCTGGCAGGTGCCACCTGCACTATACTAACGTTCTTTTGTTCCGCTGACAACGTTGGAAGAGGATTTATGCCATTCCTGTTTTTTCATTAAAGAACTCTGTTTTCTGTTAAAACCGCTTTTGGGTCTTCACTCAAGTTCATAACAAAAAACGCTGAACCATTTGCTTCCATTCAAATTGGTCAGGGCATTTTCAATTCGTGGAACAGTTTATTGGTCAGAAACTGTACTTCGGTTGAGTGTTCTTCCTCACCACTACAATCCGCGATGCATAGAAGCTTCTCGGCGGAGAGATGATTTCAGCATCTTTCAGGTTCTTCAGATGTTTCCTTACATCTTCCACATCAGCTGGGGACAGCCATTGAGACCTCTCCCTAAATGGTGTGTCATCAGTGACTCGAATGGTATGGCGAGAACTCATGGAACAACCAACATCAAACTCATGAGTTGAAAAAACATTTTCATTCCATCATCTTGTCAGTTAACCTCTTCTTCAATTCTTCAGATAAATCAAATCAAATCAAATTGATTTATATAGCCCTTCGTACATCAGCTGATATCTCAAAGTGCTGTACAGAAACCCAGCCTCAAACCCCAAACAGCAAGCAATGCAGGTGTAAAAGCACGGTGGTTAGGAAAAACTCCCTAGAAAGGCCAAAACCTAGGAAGAAACCTAGAGAGGAACCAGGCTATGTGGGGTGGCCAGTCCTCTTCTGGCTGTGTTAGGTAGAGATTATAACAGAACATGGGGCCAAGATGTTCAAATGTTCATAAATGACCAGCATGGTGAATAATAAGGCAGAACAGTTGAAACTGGAGAGCAGCACGGCCAGGTGGCCTGGGGACAGCAAGGAGTCATCAGCCAGAGTAGTCCTGGGCATGGTCCTAGGCTCAGGTCCCCTGAGAGAGAAAGAAAGATAATTGAGAGAGCATATGTGGGGTGGCCAGTCCTCTTCCCGGCTGTGCAGTGGAGATTAATAACAGAACATGACCAAGATGTTCAAATGTTCATAAAACAGCATGGTCGAATAATAATAAGGCAGAACAGTTGAAACTGGAGCAGCAGCACGGCCAGGTGGACTGGGGACAGCAAGGAGCCATCATGTCAGGCAGTCCTGAGGCATGGTCCTAGGGCCCAGGTCCTCGAGAGAGAGAAGGAGAGAATTAGAGAACGACACTTAGATTCAGAGGACACCGGGTGGACAGGAGAAGTACTCCAGATATAACAAACTGACCCAGCCCCTGACACAGAAACTACTGCATAAATACTGGAGGCTGAGACAGGAGGGTCAGGAGACACTGTGGCCCCATCCGAGGACACCCCGGACAGGGCCAAACAGGAAGGATATAACCCACCCACTTTGCCAGCACAGCCCCACACCACACCATAAAGGTGAGTCACTGATTGAATGAAGAAGTCAGCTTCTGTAGGTAAGTTGTCCCTTACTCCTCTCAGGGACAGGCAGGAACAGGAGCTACATCTACGAGGAAACAGGAAAGGATCATGCCACGTTTTAAGGTTATCTCCTGACTATACATTCCTGACTTTAACTGTTATTCTTCCAGACGACACAACCCCTAGGCGTCTGAATTTCAGGCCTAATAACATGTTTTCTGAAACCATGGATCTTCTGGACACTGGGATTCTTCAGGCCTATCGACCAAAATGGTCTGAAGTACAAGGTGATGCAGGAAACTTTGTAATCCCTGGTGACTGTTGCTAGTCCACCAGGGGCGATGTTCAGATTTTGTCTGTGAAAACCATACTGTTCTTGTTCTGCTCATCAACATCAGTTGGTGCCTCTTTGATAACAGGATGAACTCATAGGGTGCATAGGAAATCTTCACCTTGCTCTTTCGCAAACCACCATCATCCTTCTCATCACAGAAGTGGTTGTGCAACCAGGATAGAGACTTCACCTTTCACGGCCAGGTCTGGACAAGTAGCACAAGTGCTTCTATGGTCTCTGCCAGACCTACTACTGATCCTAAAAACTCAACTACAAATAAAGCCATCATAGGGGAATTGCTCTGAGCTCAGGCCCCAAAAGAAAGCTCTCACAAACTGAGATTATGTTAGGTCACCACCAACTCACAGAAAAACCCAGACATTTTTCATGCCAACAGAGGAGCCAAAAAGCAATAAATAGGGATAAAATTCACTAACCTTTTGATGATCTCATCAGATGACACTCATAGGACTTTATGTTACACGATACATGTATTTTTTGTTTGATAAAGTTCATATTTATGTCAAAAAATCTTATTTTACATTGCCGTGTTACGTTCAGTAGTTCCTAAACATGCAGTGATATTGCAGAGAGCCACATGAATTCACAGAAATACTCATAATAAATGTTGATGATAATACAACTACTATACATGAAACTTCAGATACACTTCTCCTTAATGCAACCGCTGTGTCAGATGTCAAAAAATCTTTAAGGAAAAAGCATAATCTGAGAACTGCACTCAGAGCCCAAACCAGCCAGTGAAATATCCACCATGGCATTATAAATATTCACTTACCTTTGATGATCTTCATCAGAATGCACTCCCAGGAATCGCAGTTCCACAATAAATGCTTGTTTTGTTCGATAATGTCCATCATTTATGTCCATTTATGTCCAATAGCTTCTTTTTTTAGGGCGTTAGGTAAACAAATCCAAAAGTGCGATCTGGTCCATTCGGACGAAACGTTCAAAAAGCAGGCCGCTCCTGTATTGCGTCCCGCGGTAGTTTCCCATTGACCGTGTCTGGCTGATGAGACACTTGTTGACTTTCCTCAGATTTTCTTCGCCCTCACAGATTTTCTTCGCCCTCACAGTCTTGTTTGAAGTGTCTATCCTCTCCACGTTTATAGCAGAATATACCAGGTCGGCCTTCACCCTTAGTGGGGCCTTGAGATGGATCAGCAATCTCCCTTCTGACTTTGAATGCGTAATCTCCCTTCTGACTTTGAATCTGTCTTCTGAGTGAGTGTGTCAGGCTTGCCTGTGGTGACAGCAGCAAACCTAAGATGAGTTATCTCAGTTTTCAAACCATTCAGTTCTTTCCTCAGCAGCTCCATGTCAGTGTTTACCTCTGTGGGTGCAGCAACAACTGGAGTGACAGCTGATGACATCACAACACTTGTGGGAACAGTCCTGTTTTGAATCATATCTTCCTCCTCCCTTAACTTGTGAAGCAGCTGAGAGAAGGTATGTGGATCACGCAGCTTGTAGGTCATCTGAATGCAAAGAGCAACCATGTCAGGTGACTGTGCACCTCTCACAATATGTTCAATGAGCTTGCTATTCATCTCAGACAGTTCAAAACCACCTTTGCGAAACACACTGTGCAGGAGTTTGTTCCATCTCAGCAGATGTACGCTCGTGGGCAGTGTTCGGAAGTTCGGATGAATGACATGCCCAAAGTAAACTGATTTTCACTCAGGCCCAGAAGCTAATGTCTGTGAGTATAACAGAACTGTTATGGCAGGTGAAAACCGAGGAAAATCCATCCGGAAAATGTATTTTTGAGGTCACAGGCCATTTCAATGCTAGCCTATGGGAAAAACAAATAGATAGGACCCAGATTGCAGTTCCTATGGCTTCCACTAGATGTCAACAGTCTTTAGAAAGGGTTTCAGGCTTGGTTTTTGAAAAAACAAAGAAGTAGTTGTAGTTTTTCCAAGCTGTCCCTCATTAGAAAAGTAGTCTTGTTGCACGCGTGAATGAGGTGCGCGCACTTTGTTATTTATCTTCCCTATTGAACATACTGTTCTCCGTCACAAATTTTATCATTTAGATATTAGAGTACCTGAGGATTAATTAGACCCATCATTTGACTTGTTTGGACGAACCACAACATTTTTGGATTTGTTTGTATGCATGTGTCAGATTCTCCCTCGGAGAGGTGGGTGTGGAGTCAGCCGCAGGAGAGCAAGAATATCCAAGAAGGGCATTTCATTACTGTCCACCAACAGAACAGGCACAGGACCACAAACGTAGCCACAAGAACACAGGAATGCAGTTTAGTAAACAAAACGGAGGAAACACTCCTCTGCTAAACTAACATGTGGGCAAAACGTTCCCGTGAAAAAATACACTGGCTTAACAGTTTAAAAAACGCAACCCAAACCAACGACAGTAAACAAACAATCCCATGCAAAAACCTGGCGGGTAGGGCGAGATTAAATATTAAATAAATATATGGTTAACTACACCAGACACAGGTGAACACAAGACAAACAAAACCAAACGAAAAAGGGATCGGTGGCAGCTAGTAGGCCGGCGACGACGACCGACGAGCGCAGCCCGAACAGGGTGGAAGTCGTGACAGCATGTTGAACGAGTGGATTACTGAAATCAATGGCGCCAACTAAACTGACTTTTTTTGGATATAAAGAGGGACTTTATCAAACAAAACGACCATTAATTGTGTAGCTGGGATTGCAAAGGTAAGTGATTTATTTTATTCCTATTTGTGATTTTGTGACGCCTGTGCTGGTTTGAAAAAGTATTTTGATGTGGGGAGCTGTCCTCAGATAATCGCATGGTATGCTTTCGCCGTAAAGCCTTTTTGAAATCTGACAACTCGGTTGGATTAACAAGAAGTTAAGCTTTTAAACAATCTAAGACACTTGTATTTTCATGAATGTTTAATAAGAACGTTGTATTTTGAATTTCTGCGCTCTGCAATTTCACCGGATGTTGTCGTAGTGGCACGCTAGCGGGACTCCGATCCCAAAGAGGTTTTTAAGGAAAAAAATAAGAAGTTCATAAGTGCAATTCCTCAAAATTTTCTTAGGAATTTATAGTTTTCTTTGGAACTTCAAAAATATCTTTCTTAAAAACTTTGTAAACATCTTCTTATGTGGCATTGATATCAGTGACGTGCTTGAAACCAATAAACACGCCTATGTGAAAGGGATGACAGAATTTGGCTCACTATGATAAAGTGTTGATATTCCAATTTTATTCAATGTATTTGTTTCCTTTTATCTCGAGAATAAAACATTTTTAGTTGGCTCGTTAACCCTTTATACACACACAAAAATAGATTTTTCACACATCAGACAAAAATGGATAATCACGGAAAGTGCAATAAAAACTTCAGCAAACAAGAACTTGAAGTGATGGTGAAGGAAATAGAAGCCTGGAAAAGGTTGCTGTTGGGGAGACTCGATAACTGTGGGGTCACTGCAGAGACCTAAAAGAGAGGATGGGCGAGAGTGGCCGAGTCTATCTCTGCCGTTCGGCGATATGGCAATGACGCCGTAAAATAGAAGAGGAACGACATCAAGTCAGCTGCTAAGAAGAAGGGAGCTGAGAGAAGTAGGGAGTTGAACAAGACTCGACCATTCATGTGACCCAGCTGGGGGAGAAGGTGTTGTCGATGACAGGAGAGACGTGGTAGAGGAACTGCGGTCTGGCATAGACTCGGGCTGTGCAACCCGTAAGTTAGCTATCTAGCTAACGTGTAACAACATTAGCTAATTAGCCAACATAGCTAACGACGTTAACGTTAGCTAAGTCGCCAAGTTCTTCTTTGCAAATTGACATACTTTCTCTAGCTATATAACATTTCTAGAATATTGAAATATGTTGTTAATTACTAGCTAGCTAGATGATGCACGTTTAATTTGTTTTCTTGCAGTAATTACATTTCTGGTAGCTGACTGTGTCTGTGGTAGTGGCGCAAGTAAACGTTCATGGTTGCAAAAGTATCCAGTAGTGCAGCTAAACTTACACTTGTTTCCTTCTCTCCTCATATCGAGTCTACTGCTCTTGAAAAGTTGTCATGCTGACACGATGTGTTTGACTTTCCAGAAATATCTAGAAGAAAAGAAACGCACACCTATTAAGACGAGGTGCTGGCGAGCGTAGTAGAAAACTTGAAAATAAAAGAGAGCCGCACACTCTAGGAGCTCAGATGCAATAATTTAATTACCAACGTTTCGACAGCCAAGCTGTCTTCATCAGGGTATAATCACAAACACTGAGGGATGACTCGTTTATATAGTGTCAAAAGACACAGGTGTCTGTAATCATGGCCAAGAGTGGCCTAATATCATTGGTTAATAATCAAATATTAAAATGTCATACAAAGAACAGCATACAAACAAATGGACAACATACAATAATAGATGAATTTGACTACACAAGCTTACAAACAACTACAATGGCAAAGTCACAAGAATGGCTTCAGATCAAAGTCTACGTTGAGACCGAAGGGCACAAGGGACTTTAAATTACACTTTCCAGAAATAACACTGGACCTCATCCATATTCCCGAATCTGGATGTGGGAGCCATGGATCGTTATGATCATATGACAGAAGAACAAGCAGAGGTAGGTGTTTGTTTGATTTCTAGTTTAATATGTTTATTATTATTCTAAAATAGGCCTACAACACATATCATTCCCACAACAGATTCATTGAATTTTCTCAACAGGTCATCACCGAAGACACGGAGGAGATGCGCCTGTTTCAGATCTTTATTCATCATTACACCCCAATGTACGAGCCAGTGCCACCCGGGCAAGGAAGCTTGCTGGTGTGGAGGAGATGGTGGCAGTCAGAGGGCGCTCCTTGGGGAGCTCATGTCCCTGCGCAGGGTGCAGGAGGTGCTACTGAAGGTGGAAGGTGAGAGAGAGAAGCGAAGAAGACTTGAAGATTATTATTCTAAAATAAATCTGTTTCGATATCATACAAACGTTTTTTGTCACATGAATCTCCTCTTAATTACATAATTTATTGCTTCAGCATTGCATCTACCAACAGCATTGTGGTCAGCGACAACATCCTGGTCAGGTACAGCTGGTGGAATGTCAGGTATATTGGAATGTGGCATGCTGTATTGTATGCAGTTGTTATGCAAGATACATGCTGAGGTTATGATCTTGCATGTTTTTTTCTGGGCTGTATAAAATAACTCCCCCAGAGTGGTCAATCTAGATTTAAGGACTTCGATAGATCCCTCTACTAATCTCCAACTTTTCATCTGAGAATGGTTGTAGTTCTCTTCTGCATCATTGTTAGTGTTTAGGATTGGTGTCATGAGCCATGTTTTTTTGTCCATAGCCACTATCACCTTAAACCCCAAACATACCAAAACATACCAAAGTAGTAAATTGATATCATAATAAGCAACACTATTTTAAGTGTTTCTGTGGACCACAAAACAATTTAACAGGTATCAGGTAAAGAAAATAAAGCATTTCATAAAGGATGTCTTAGCCTCCAGTACTTATGCTGCAGTAGTTTATGTGTCGGGGGGCTAGGGTCAGTCTGTTATATCTGGAGTATTTCTCCTGTCTTGTCCAGTGTGAATTTAAGTATGCTCACTCTAATTCTCTCTTTCTTTCTTTCTCTCTCGGAGGACCTGAGCCCTAGGACCATGCCTCAGGACTACCTGGCATGATGACTCTTTGTTGTCCCCAGTCCACCTGGCCGTGCTGCTACTCCAGTTTCAACTGTTCTGCCTGCGGCTATGGAACCCTGACCTGTTCACTGTGATTACTATTATTTGACCATGCTGGTCATTTATGAACATTTGAACATCTTGGCCATGTTCTGTTATAATCTCCACCCAGTACAGCCAGAAGAGGACTGGTCACCCCTCATAGCCTGGTTCCGCTCTAGGTTTCTTCCTAGGTTTTGGCCTTTCTAGGGAGATGTTCCTAGCCACCATGCTGTTTGGGGTTTTAGGTTTCTGTATAGCACTTTGATAATTCAGCTGATGTAAGAAGGGCTATATAAATAAATAGGATTTCTATATAATAGCTATTATCAGGAATGTGACCTTCCTCAAACTTGATTCCCAGGGCCTAATTTGATACAATGAAGGAGTCATGTATGCTCCCAGGCCATTTGGCAACAACATTTGTAGAGGCTAGTATGACATTGCAGACTACTTGTGCATTAATAGAGTAGACTACTTATGCATTAATAGAGTGGCATTTCTGAATGCAAACATCTCTTAAAAGCAAAATATGGTGAGCATTGCTGTGTGCTGCTGGTTATAACATGGCAAAAAAAGAAGAGAGAGAAAAGAGGGACCAGTTTAATGTTTTAACTGGGATGCTGCAGTTTTGCACATTGTTATTTGTTTTTCTTTGATATAGTGCAATATTCTATTATTATGTTGTTCAGATTGTATTCGTTTAGAATTGTTACATTTATATGCACTTTGCTTATATAAGGGCATCCTTATGTAAGGGCATCCTTATATAAGGGCATCCTTTTTTACATTTATTTCAATTAGTGGGATGCTGCAGTTAAGCAAATTGTTATTTATTTTTCTTTGATATGGTGCAATATTCTATTATGCTGTTCAGATTGTATTCGTTTTGAATGGTTAGATGTAAATGAACTTTGTTAAAAGTTATACTTTAAATGCAAATGTTTAATGATTTTATTTTATTTTATGAGGATCTCTTTTAGTCCCCATTTGGACTAATCTTCCAAGAGTCCTTAACATTAAAATACAATTTATACAAACACACTTTCACATATAACACACTATTACAAACATACATAATACACTAGCATAATGACCCAATAAATACTCAATCTAAGAAAATATTGATTCTTCATCTACATATAGTCCCACAACATTTCTATATACTATTTAAATTGTTTTTAAATAATGTTTAAACTTATATATTGAAAGGTTTCTAGTTTGCTCAGTTAATTTATTCCATTTCTTTATTGCTCTAAATCGAAATGTTCTTTTGCCCATTTCTTTTCTCTGTCTGGATAACGCAAAGATGGTGGACAATCTATTCCTAGTATTTACGGAATGTCTGTCTCTCAGCAAATGAATACCATTGTGAATAGAACTTGGCCGTTTTAAATGATGTATATTATAAAATAAGATAAGCATGTTTTTTTCAATTATCTTGTCGATTGATGACCAACCAAGAACACTGCGCCTGACTGCAACAGAAGAACCATATCTCCGCCTTAAAACAATCCTTGCTGCTTTATTCTGTGCATTCTGCAGCCTCCTAACTTCACTAGATGATGCATTTCCCCAGACTACCGAACAATAGTTCACTTGACTCTCAATCAATGCCTGTGTTATTTGCTGAAGGATTTTCCCTGGTAAATATTTAGCTATCCTTCTGATAATGCATGCTGTTTTAATATTTTTTTTACATAGATTAGTTATTTGAGACGACCATGATAAGCAGTTGTCTAGCTGCACTCCCAGTAGTTTGGTTTCTGCCACTTCTTCAATTTGTACTCCTCCCATACCTAATTGTATCCCATGCTGTTTTGGCCTTTTCCTAGTTGAACAGACCAACATAACTTTGGTTTTCTTGGTGTTTAAAGCAAGTTTGTTTTGGCAAACCCATTTCCTGATAATCTCCAAATCTCCTTGCAAAGCTTGCTGTACCTGTTGAACCGATTGTCTTGCTGCATAAATTGTAGTATCATCTGCAAATATAGTAGCTTGAGTTTCAACCAAGGCATAGGGAAGGTCGTTGGTGTATATTAAGTAGAGAAGTGGCCCAAGGCAGCTGCCCTGCGGTATTCCACAGTTTAACACATTAGGGGAAGAAAATGAACCATTGATATAGGTGGACTGTTTCCTGTCAGTTAGATATGACTGTACCCAATTCAATGCTACCTCCTTAAAACCATAATGCATTACTTTTGTCAAAATCATTTCATGATCCACTAAATCAAATGCTGCACTGAAATCTAAAAATAGTACACCTACAAACCTGCCATTATCCATAGCATTGAGCCACTGGTCAGTGCATGTCATGAATGCAGTGGTAGTGGAATGTTTTTGCGATAAACATGCTGATTGACTGTAATCAGATCATTCTTTCCTGCTCTCCACATTTGTCTACTCACAATACCCCCCAATATCTTACTGAGTGAAGGTATTAGACTAGTGGTCGACTATTGGCAGGAGTAATGGGTTTTGCAGTCTTTCGAATAGGACAAAGTTTCGCATGCTTCCATACATTTGCAAACAACCTCTTTTCCAGTGACCAATTAAATATGTATCTCAGTGGAACTGCAATCTGGGAACAGCACAGCGAAGCAAAAAATTGTCCATCAGACCATAACCTGTAGATTTACCATCAGGTAATGACTTCAATAGGTTTAACACCTCCTCTACTGACACCATTTGTAGACTAAAAGAGCAGATCTTATTGCTCATAATATGATCATCAATCCATTGGACAATAGCTTGTTTCGAAGAATTTGTGTCTACATTGTTGCTTAGTAATTAAATTTTCTGTGTAAAAAAATCTGCAAAATGATTGGTGATATCAACTGGTTATGTTATTATTCTCCCGTTAACCTCCACACTAGATGGGCATGAGGAGATAGATGTACCAAGTAAGCCCTTAACTGTGTTCCTTACCTTTTTAGGATCATTTTAACGATCAGTAAAAGCATTGTTGTAAAATTATTTTTATTTCCTTTGATTCAATTTAACTGCATAATTATGTAATGTTCTATAATTCTGTTCATCAATTTCTAATTTTGACTTGGCTGCTAAAGACTTTTGCCATATTTCTTTGAGAAAAAGCTTCACCCAGTTCATCATCAATCCATGAGATGGACGGGCACCAACTCTTCTCTTTCTTATAGGGGCATGATAGTCCATTACCTCAGTGAGCAAATCAATAAAACATTCTGTAGCATGATTTAAATCATCCTCTAGATAAATCAGCTCCCAGGGTACAGCAGCTAAATCATTTAAAAACTGCTTTCATGATTAAATGTTTTAAAATTTATTTTTGACCACAATCTAGGGGTTTCTTTGGAACCTTGGTGTTCATGGTTATGGTCACAATATTATGGTCTGTCCAGCCCACTGGCATTAATCTGGCTTTTAAGCATTGCAATGGTATATTACAGAAAATCAGATCAATGCATCTGTCTTATCCTTGAATGTTCATTTGTCCATCATTTACAAATGCATCTAAATGTGTTTCAGTCAACCAAGTTGACCAAGTTAAAAACCTCATGTATTTTGTTAGGAAGGCTACATACATTAACCTGAGCTATATGCAGCCCTTTCCTTATCAAGTGGAGATCAATATAGCATGTATTCATTATAGTGGAGATCAATAGAGCATGTATTCATTATAGTGGAGATCAATATAGCATGTATTTCTTATCGTTTAATTTGTCATGATACACTACAACACACAAGCTCAGTTTTAAACATTAAATTAAAATAACCAGGGAGTTACTCTAGAGTCCTGATACAGTTTCCCGTTGATATAACGTTTATCCATCACCATGGAGACTCGCTGATTCAGGCAATGCTTTTCCTTCATGATGGGATATAGTTTTTTCTCCTTTCATTGATCTCGGTGGGGAAGTGATCATTCATTATAAAATCAGTGTTTCTGAGTTCTCTCCCCATGTTCTTCGTCATTTCTTTTTGCTTAAATTTATCAAAACATGCAATAATAGCCCGTGGCCTATTCCCAGAGGCCTTGCCTATTCTATGGACTCTGGAGAAAGTGGCATTGCGCACAACGTCAGTGGGCAGTTTTAGTTGAGTTGACATAAAGTCTCGGACTGTCTCCTCACAGCCTCTGCTGTTGTCATTCTCCGGTATCCCTGAGAATATTAGATTGTTCCGCATTGATCGACACTGTACATCAAGCAATGATTCTTTAAGTTGTTTGTTCTCCCTTTGCACCACCTCCACCTTGCTATGAATAGAGTCTACAGCACCTTTCAGCGCAGTGTTCTCTTTCCTTAGATCATCAATCTGACATGGCTGGATCGAGACTGGCACATAACGCATTGACGTCCTCTCGTAATATATCCAAGATATCAAGTTTGGCAAGCCTTTCATTAATGGATTTTAACAAGTCAACATCCATATCAGTAAACCTCTCCCCACTCGCCACACGCGCCCTCT
>NW_027015099.1:0-12178 GCF_036934945.1 Oncorhynchus masou masou
TCTGACCTGGTAACCCCGTACTACACACTCTGACCTGGTAACCCCGTCACTACACACTCTGACCTGGTAACCCCCGTCACTACACACTCTGACCTGGTAAACCCCATAACCACTACCACACACTCTGACCTGGTAACCCCCATCACTACACACTCTGACCTGGTAACCCCCGTCACTACACACTCTGACCTGGTAACCCCCCATCACACTCTGACCTGGTAACCCCGTCACTACACACTCTGACCTGGTAACCCCCGTCACTACACACCTGACCCGGTAACCCCGTCACTACACACTCTGACCTGGTAACCCCGTCACTACACACTCTGACCTGGTAACCCCCGTCACTACACACTCTGACCTGGTAACCCCCGTCACTATACACTCTGACCTGGTAACCCCATCACTCTACACACTCACCTGACCTGGTAACCCCCACACTCTGACCTGGTAACCCCCGTCACTACACACTCTGACCTGGTAACCCCGTCACTACACACTCTGACCTGGTAACCCCCGTCACTACACACTCTGACCTGGTAACCCCCGTCACTACACACTCTGACCTGGTAACCCCGTCACTACACACTCTGACCTGGTAACCCCGTCACTACACACTCTGACCTGGTAACCCCGTCACTACACACTGAGTAACACTACACACTCTGACCTGGTAACCCCCCGTCATACACACTCTGACCTGGTAACCCCCGTCACTACACACTCTGACCTGGTAACCCCGTCACTACACACTCTGACCTGGTAACACTCTGACCGTCACTACACACTCTGACCTGGTAACCCCGTCACTACCACACTCTGACCTGGTAACCCCGTCACTACACACTCTGACCTGGTAACCCCCCATCACTCTGACCTGGTAACACTCTGACCTGGTAACACTACACACTCTGACTGGTAACACACTCTGACCTGGTAACCCCCGTCACTACACACTCTGACCTGGTAACCCCGTCACTACACACTCTGACCTGGTAACCCCCCGTCACTACACACTCCTGACCGGACTCATAACCCCGTCACTACACACTCTGACCTGGTAACCCCCGTCACAATACACTCTGACCTGGTAACCCCGTCACTACACACTCTGACCTGGTAACCCCGTCACTACACACTCTGACCTGGTAACCCCCATCCATCACTCTGACCTGGTAACCCCCGTCACTACACACTCTGACCTGGTAACCCCCGTCACTACACACGGTAACCCCCATCACCTGACCTGGTAACCCCCGTCACTACACACTCTGACCTGGTAACCCCGTCACTACACACTCTGACCTGGTAACCCCCGTCACTCCACACTCTGACCTGGTAACCCCGTCACTACACACTCTGACCTGGTAACCCCGTCACTCTGACACACTCTGACCTGTAACCCCGTCACTACACACTCCTGGACCTGGTAACCCCCATACACACTCTGACCTGGTAACCCCCGTCACTACACACTCTGACCCGTAACCCACGTCACTACACACTCTGACCTGGTAACCCCCGTCACTACACACACTCTGACCTGGTAACCCCGTCACTCACACACTCTGACCTGGTAACCCCGTCACTACACACTCTGACCTGGTCAACACCTGACCTGGTAACCCCCCACTACACACTCTGACCTGGTAACCCCCGTCACTACACACTCTGACCTGGTAACCCCCGTCACTACACACTCTGACCTGGTAACCCCATCACTACACACTCTGACCTGGTAACCCCATCACCATACACTCTGACCTGGTAACCCCGTCACACACTCTGACCTGGTAACCCCCGTCACTACACACTCTGACCTGGTAACCCCGTCACGACACACTCTGACCTAACCCCCATCACACTCTGACCTGGTAACCCCGTCACTACACACTCTGACCTGGTAACCCCGTCACTACACACTCTGACCTGGTAACCCCCATCACTCTGACCTGGTAACCCCGTCACTACACACTCTGACCTGGTAACCCCCGTCACTACACACTCTGACCTGGTAACCCCCGTCACTACACACTCTGACCTGGTAACCCCCGTCACTACACACTCTGACCTGGTAACCCCGTCACTACACACTCTGACCTGGTAACCCCATCACTACACACTCTGACCTGGTAACCCCGTCACTACACACTCTGACCTGGTAACCCCTCACAACCCCGTCACTACACACCTGACCTGGTAACCCCGTCACTACACACTCTGACCTGGTAACCCCCCACTACACACACTCACACTCCACACTGACCTGGTAACCCCCGTCACTACACACTCTGACCTGGTAACCCCCGTCACTACACACTCTGACCTGGTAACCCCGTCACTACACACTCTGACCTGGTAACCCCCGTCACTACACACTCTGACCTGGTAACCCCGTCACTACACACTCTGACCTGGTAACCCCATCAACCCCGTCACTACACACTCTGACCTGGTAACCCCGTCACTACACACACTCTGACCTGGTAACCCCCATCACTACACACTCTGACCTGGTAACCCCGTCACTATACACTCTGACCTGGTAACCCCGTCACTACACACTCTGACCTGGTAACCCCCGTCTGGTAACTACACACTCTGACCTGGTAACCCCCGTCACTACACACTCTGACCTGGTAACCCCGTCACTACACACTCTGACCTGGTAACCCCGTCACTACACACTCTGACCTGGTAACCCCCCGTACACTCTGACCTGGTAACCCCCATACACACTCTGACCTGGTAACCCCCTCATCACTGACCTGGTAACACACTCTGACCTGGTAACCCCCATCACCTCTGACCCCCGTCATACACACTCTGACCTGGTAACCCCCGTCACTACACACTCTGACCTGGTAACCCCGTCACTACACACTCTGACCTGGTAACCCCCGTCACTACACACTCTGACCTGGCAAACCCCCGTCACTACACACACACCCCCTACACACCTGGTAACCCCGTCACTACACACTCTGACCTGGTAACCCCCGTCACTACACACTCTGACCTGGTAACCCCGTCACTACACACTCTGACCTGGTAACCCCGTCACTACACACTCTGACCTGGTAACCCCCGTCACTACACACTCTGACCTGGTAACCCCTGGTCATACACACTCTGACCTGGTAACCCCGTCACTACACACTCTGACCTGGTAACCCCCACTCACACACACTCTGACCTGGTAACCCCCGTCACTACACACTCTGACCTGGTAACCCCCGTCACTACACACTCTGACCTGGTAACCCCCCGTCACTACACACTCTGACCTGGTAACCCCGTCACTACTGACACTCTGACCTGGTAACCCCCATCACTCTGACCTGGTAACCCCGTCACTACACACTCTGACCTGGTAACCCCCGTCACTACACACTCTGACCTGGTAACCCCCGTCACTACACACTCTGACCTGGTAACCCCCCCGTCACTACACACTCTGACCTGGTAACCCCCATCACTACACACTCTGACCTGGTAACCCCCGTCACTACACACTCTGACCTGGTAACCCCGTCACTACACACTCTGACCTGGTAACCCCCGTCACTACACACTCTGACCTGGTAACCCCCGTCACTACACACTCTGACCTGGTAACCCCCGTCACTACACACTCTGACCTGGTAACCCCCGTCACTACACACTCTGACCTGGTAACCCCCGTCACTACACACTCTGACCTGGTAACCCCCGTCACTACACACTCTGACCTGGTAACCCCCGTCACTGACCTCACAACACACACTGACCTGGTAACCCCCCGTCACTACACACTCTGACCTGGTAACCCCGTCACTGACCACACTCTGACCTGGTAACCCCCGTCACTACACACTCTGACCTGGTAACCCCCGTCACTACACTGACTCTGACCTGGTAACCCCCGTCACTACACACTCTGACCTGGTAACCCCCATCACTCTGACCTGGTAACCCCCGTCACTACACACTCTGACCTGGTAACCCCGTCACTACACACTCTGACCTGGTAACCCCTGTCTCTACACACTCTGACCTGGTAACCCCGTCACTACACACTCTGACCTGGTAACCCCCGTCACTACACACTCTGACCTGGTAACCCCCGTCACTACACACTCTGACCTGGTAACCCCGTCACTACACACTCTGACCTGGTAACCCCCGTCACTACACACTCTGACCTGGTAACCCCGTCACTACACACTCTGACCTGGTAACCCCGTCACTACACACTCTGACCTGGTAACCCCCGTCACTACACACTCTGACCTGGTAACCCCGTCACTACACACTCTGACCTGGTAACCCCGTCATCCACACTCTGACCTGGTAACCCCCGTCACTACACACTCTGACCTGGTAACCCCCGTCACTACACACTCTGACCTGGTAACCCCCATCACTCTGACCTGGTAACCCCGTCACTACACACTCTGACCTGGTAACCCCCGTCACTACACACTACACACTCTGACCTGGTAACCCCGTCACTACACACTCTGACCTGTAACCCCCGTCACTACACACTCTGACCTGGTAACCTCCCTGGTCACTCACTACACACTCTGACCTGGTAACCCCCGTCACTACACACTCTGACCTGGTAACCCCCGTCACTACACACTCTGACCTGGTAACCCCCGTCACTACACACTCTGACCTGGTAACCCCGTCACTACACACTCTGACCTGGTAAACACCTGACCTGGTCACTACACACTCTGACCTGGTAACCCCGTCACTACACACTCTGACCTGGTAACCCCGTCACTACACACTCTGACCTGGTAACCCCCGTCACTACACACTCTGACCTGGTAACCCCCGTCACTACACACTCTGACCTGGTAACCCCCACACACCTGACCTGGTAACCCCCTACACACACTCTGACCTGGTAACCCCCGTCACTACACACTCTGACCTGGTAACCCCCGACCACTCACACACTCTGACCTGGTAACCCCGTCACTACACACTCTGACCTGGTAACCCCCGTCACTACACACTCTGACCTGGTAACCCCCGTCACTACACACTCTGACCTGGTAACACCCCGTCACACACACTCTGACCTGGTAACCCCCATACACACACTCTGACCTGGTAACCCCCGTCACTACACACTCTGACCTGGTAACCCCGTCACTACACACTCTGACCTGGTAACCCCCGTCACTACACACTCTGACCTGGTAACCCCGTCACTACACACTCTGACCTGGTAACCCCCCATCACTCTGACCTGGTAACCCCCGTCACTACACACTCTGACCTGGTAACCCCGTCACTACACACTCTGACCTGGTAACCCCGTCACTACACACTCTGACCTGGTAACCCCGTCACTACACACTCTGACCTGGTAACCCCCGTCACTACACACTCTGACCTGGTAACCCCCGTCTCTATACACTCTGACCTGGTAACACACTCTGACCTGGTAACCCCCGTCACTACACACTCTGACCTGGTAACCCCCATACACACTCTGACCTGGTAACCCCGTCACTACACACTCTGACCTGGTAACCCCCGTCACTACACACTCTGACCTGGTAACCCCGTCACTACACACTCTGACCTGGTAACCCCGTCACTACACACACTCTGACCTGGTAACCCCCATCACTACACACTCTGACCTGGTAACCCCCGTCACTACACACTCTGACCTGGTAAACCCCGTCACTACACACTCTGACCTGGTAACCCCCGTCACTACACACTCTGACCTGGTAACCCCCGTCACTACACACTCTGACCTGGTAACCCCCGTCACCACACACTCTGACCTGGTAACCCCCCTACACACTCACCTGGTAACACACTCTGACCTGGTAACCCCCGTCACTACACACTCTGACCTGGTAACCCCGTCACTACACACTCTGACCTGGTAACCCCCGTCACTACACACTCTGACCTGGTAACCCCGTCACTACACACTCTGACCTGGTAACCCCCATACACACTCTGACCTGGTAACCCCCATCACACTCTGACCTGGTAACCCCCACACACTCTGACCTGTAACCCCCGTCACTACACACTCTGACCTGGTAACCCCGTCACTACACACTCTGACCTGGTAACCCCCTACACACTCTGACCTAACCCCCATCATACACACTTGACTCTGACCTGGTAACCCCCCATACACTCTGACCTGGTAACCCCGTCACTACACACTCTGACCTGGTAACCCCCGTCACACACACTCTGACCTGGTAACCCCCGTCACTACACACTCTGACCTGGTAACCCCCGTCACTACACACTCTGACCTGGTAACCCCGTCACTACACACTCTGACCTGGTAACCCCCACTCTGACCTGGTAACTACACACTCTGACCTGGTAACCCCGTCACTACACACTCTGACCTGGTAACCCCCGTCACTACACACTCTGACCTGTAACCCCGTCACTACACACTCTGACCTGGTAACCCCGTCACTACACACTCTGACCTGGTAACCCCGTCACTGACCTGGTAACACTACACACTCTGACCTGGTAACCCCATCACTGACACACTCTGACCTGGTAACCCCGTCACTACACACTCTGACCTGGTAACCCCCGTCACTACACACTCTGACCTGGTAACCCCCGTCACTACACACTCTGACCTGGTAACCCCCGTCACTACACACTCTGACCTGGTAACCCCCGTCACTACACACTCTGACCTGGTAACCCCCATCACTGACCACACTCTGACCTGGTAACCCCTCACTACACACTCTGACCTGGTAACCCCCGTCACTACACACTCTGACCTGGTAACCCCCGTCACTATACACACTCTGACCTGGTAACCCCACACTCTGACCTGGTAACACACTCTGACCTGGTAACCCCCGTCACTACACACTCTGACCTGGTAACCCCGTCACTACACACTCTGACCTGGTAACCCCGTCACTACACACTCTGACCTGGTAACCCCCGTCACTACACACTCTGACCTGGTAACCCCGTCACTACACACTCTGACCTGGTAACCCCCGTCACTACACACTCTGACCTGGTAACCCCCCACACTCTGACCTGGTAACCCCCACTACACACACTCTGACCTGGTAACCCCCGTCACTACACACTCTGACCTGGTAACCCCGTCACTACACACTCTGACCTGGTAACCCCCGTACACACTCTGACCCACCCCATCACACACTCTGACCTGGTAACCCCCCCTACACACTGACACACTCTGACCTGGTAACCCCCGTCACTACACACTCTGACCTGGTAACCCCCGTCACTACACACTCTGACCTGGTAACCCCCGTCACTACACACTCTGACCTGGTAACCCCCGTCACTACACACTCTGACCTGGTAACCCCGTCACTACACACTCTGACCTGGTAACCCCCCGTCACTACACACTCTGACCTGGTAACCCCTTCACTACACACTCTGACCTGGTAACCCCCGTCACTACACACTCTGACCTGGTAACCCCGTCACTACACACTCTGACCTGGTAACCCCGTCACTACACACTCCTGACCTGGTAACCCCGTCACTACACACTCTGACCTGGTAACTACACACTCTGACCTGGTAACCCCGTCACACACTCTGACCTGGTAACCCCGTCACTACACACTCTGACCTGGTAACCCCGTCACTACACACTCTGACCTGGTAACCCCCATCACTCTGACCTGGTAACCCCCGTCACTACACACTCTGACCTGGTAACCCCCGTCACTACACACTCTGACCTGGTAACCCCGTCACTACACACTCTGACCTGGTAACACTCTGACCTGGTAACCCCGTCACTACACACTCTGACCTGGTAACCCCCGTCACTACACACTCTGACCTGGTAACCCCCCGTCACTACACACTCTGACCTGGTAACCCCCGTCACTACACACCCTGACCTGGTCACTACACACTCTGACCTGGTAACCCCGTCACTACACACTCTGACCTGGTAACCCCGTCACTACACACTCTGACCTGGTAACCCCCGTCACTACACACTCTGACCTGGTAACCCCGCCACTACACACTCTGACCTGGTAACCCCCGTCACTACACACTCTGACCTGGTCACTACACACTCTGACCTGGTAACCCCGTCACTACACACTCTGACCTGGTAACCCCCATCACCTGACCTCACCCTGCCACACACTCTGACCTGGTAACCCCCCGTCACTACACACTCTGACCTGGTAACCCCCGTCACTACACACTCTGACCTGGTAACCCCCTGTCACTACACACTCTGACCTGGTAACCCCATCACTACACACTCTGACCTGGTAACCCCCGTCACTACACACTCTGACCTGGTAACCCCCGTCACTACACACTCTGACCTGGTAACCCCCGTCACTACACACTCTGACCTGGTAACCCCTGGTCACTACACACTCTGACCTGGTAACCCCGTCACTACACACTCTGACCTGGTAACCCCTGTAACCCTGGCCACTATACACTGACCACACACTCTGACCTGGTAACCCCGTCACTACACACTCTGACCTGGTAACCGTCCCTACACACTCTGACCTGGTAACCCCGTCACTACACACTCTGACCTGGTAACCCCGTCACTACACACTCTGACCTGGTAACCCCGTCACACACACTCTGACCTGTAACCCCCGTCACTACACACTCTGACCTGGTAACCCCCGTCACTACACACTCTGACCTGGTAACCCCCGTCACTACACACTCTGACCTGGTAACCCCCACTACACTCTGACCTGGTAACCCCCGTCACTACACACTCTGACCTGGTAACCCCGTCACTACACACTCTGACCTGGTAACCCCACTCTGACCTGCACCACTACACACTCTTGACCTGCACTACACACACTCTGACCTGGTAACCCCCGTCACTAACACACTCTGACCTGGTAACCCCCGTCACTACACACTCTGACCTGGTAACCCCCGTCACTACACACTCTGACCTGGTAACCCCCGTCACTACACACTCTGACCTGGTAACCCCGTCACACTCTGACCTGGTAACCCCCCGTCACTACACACTCTGACCTGGTAACCCCCGTCACTACACACTCTGACCTGGTAACCCCGTCACTACACACTCTGACCTGGTAACCCCGTCACTACACACTCTGACCTGGTAACCCCCGTCACTACACACTCTGACCTGGTAACCCCCGTCACTACACACTCTGACCTGGTAACCCCGTCACCCCACACTCTGACCTGGTAACCCCCGTCACTACACACTCTGACCTGGTAACCCCGTCACCACACACTCTGACCTGGTAACCCCGTCACTACACACTCTGACCTGGTAACCCCCGTCACTACACACTCTGACCTGGTAACCCCCGTCACTACACACTCTGACCTGGTAACCCCGCCACTACACACTCTGACCTGGTAACCCCCGTCACTACACACTCTGACCTGGTAACATCCACACTCTGACCTGGTCACTACACACTCTGACCTGGTAACCCCCGTCACTACACACTCTGACCTGGTAACCCCCATAACTTGTCACTACACACTCTGACCTGGTAACCCCTGTCACTACACACTCTGACCTGGTAACCCCCGTCACTGACCTGGTAACACTCTGACCTGGTAACCCCCGTCACTACACACTCTGACCTGGTAACCCCGTCACTACACACTCCTGACCTGGTAACCCCCGTCACTACACACTCTGACCTGGTAACCCCCGTCACTACACACTCTGACCTGGTAACCCCCCATCACTCTGACCTGGTAACCCCCACCTGACCGGTAACCACACACTCTGACCTGGTAACCCCCGTCACTACACACTCTGACCTGGTAACCCCGTCACTACACACTCTGACCTGGTAACCCCCGTCACCACACACTCTGACCTGGTAACCCCCGTCACTACACACTCTGACCTGGTAACCCCCGTCACTACACACTCTGACCTGGTAACCCCCGTCACACACACTCTGACCTGGTAACCCCGTCTGACCTACACACTCTGACCTGGTAACCCCCCGTCACTACACACTCTGACCTGGTAACCCCGTCACTACACACTCTGACCTGGTAACCCCCGTCACTACACACTCTGACCTGGTAACCCCACTACACACTCTGACCACGTCACACACTCTGACCTGGTAACCCCGTCACTCCACACTCTGACCTGGTAACCCCGTCACTACACACTCTGACCTGGTAACCCCCCATCACTACACACTCTGACCTGGTAACCCCGTCACTACACACTCTGACCTGGTAACCCCCACCCACACTCTGACCTGGTAACCCCGTCACTACACACTCTGACCTGGTAACCCCCGTCACTACACACTCTGACCTGGTAACCCCCACTATACACCCTGACCTGGTAACCCCGTCACTACACACTCTGACCTGGTAACCCCCACTCACTCTGACCTGGTAACCCCCATCACTCTGACCTGGTAACCCCCGTCACTACACACTCTGACCTGGTAACCCCCGTCACTACACACTCTGACCTGGTAACCCCCGTCCTACACACTCTGACCTGGTAACCCCCTGACCTCAACCCACACACTCTGACCTGGTAACCCCCGTCACTACACACTCTGACCTGGTAACCCCCGTCACTACACACACTCTGACCTGGTAACCCCTCACTACACACTCTGACCTGGTAACCCCCGTCACTACACACTCTGACCTGGTAACCCCGTCCTCCCACACTCTGACCTGGTAACCCCGTCACTACACACTCTGACCTGGTAACCCCCGTCACTACACACTCTGACCTGGTAACCCCCCCATCACTCTGACCTGGTAACCCCGTCACTACACACTCTGACCTGGTAACCCCGTCACTACACACTCTGACCTGGTAACTCCCGTCACTACACACTCTGACCTTGTAACCCCGTCACTACACACTCTGACCTGGTAACCCCCATCACTACACACTCTGACCTGGTAACCCCGTCACTACACACTCTGACCTGGTAACCCCCATCACTCTGACCTGGTAACACCCACTACACACTCTGACCTGGTAACCCCCATCACTCTGACCTGGTAACCCCCGTCATTACCACACACTCTGACCTGGTAACCCCCGTCACTACACACACTCTGACCCCAGTGGTAACCCCCGTCACTACACACTCTGACCTGGTAACCCCAGTCCTACACACTCTGACCTGGTAACCCTCTGACCTGGTCACTACACACTCTGACCTGGTAACCCCCATCACTCTGACCTGGTAACCCCCCCACACTCTGACCTGGTAACCCCCGTCACTACACACTCTGACCTGGTAACCCCGTCTTGACTACACACTCTGACCTGGTAACCCCGTCACTACACACTCTGACCTGGTAACCCCCCGTCACTACACACTCTGACCTGGTAACCCCCGTCACTAACACACTCTGACCTGGCAACCCCGTCACTACACACTCTGACCTGGTAACCCCCGTCACTACACACTCTGACCTGGTAACCCCGTCACTACACACTCTGACCTGGTAACC
This sequence comes from Oncorhynchus masou masou, assembly GCF_036934945.1. Classification (NCBI taxonomy): domain Eukaryota; kingdom Metazoa; phylum Chordata; class Actinopteri; order Salmoniformes; family Salmonidae; genus Oncorhynchus; species Oncorhynchus masou. The sequence continues at coordinate 11,512 of NW_027015099.1, forward strand.
CCCCATACACACTCTGACCTGGAACCTGACCTGGTAACCCCCACTACACACTCTGACCTGGTAAACCCCGTCACCACACTCTGACCTGGTAACCCCGCGTCACTACACACTCTGACCTGGAACCCCACACACACTCTGACCTGGTAACCCCCGTCACTACACACTCTGACCCAGAACTTCACTACACACTCTGATCTGGTAAACTACACACTCTGACTCAATACACTCTGACCTGGTAACCTCCCGTCACTACACACTCTGACCTGTAACCCCGGCCACTACACACACTGACCTGGTAACCCCCATCACTCTGACCTGGTAACCCTGCCACTACACACTCTGACCTGCAACCCCCTGTCACTACACACTCTGACCCGGTAACCCCCGTCACACACTCTGACCGGGTAACCTCCTGTCACTACACACTGACCTGTAACCTATCACTCTGACCCCGTCACTACACACTCTGACCTGCAACCCCCGTCACTACACACTCTGACCTGGTAACACCCTGACCTGCAATCACTACACTCTGACCTGGTAACCCCGTCACTACACACCTTGACCCAGAACCCCGTCACTACACACCCTGACCTGGTAACCCCCATCACTCTCGACCTGGTAACCCCGTCACACACTACACACAACTGAACGAAGCACAAGGATT
>NW_027015100.1:0-12178 GCF_036934945.1 Oncorhynchus masou masou
TACACTGAGGTATGGCTGGACCTGACATAATGAGGTACAGTCAGGAAGGATTCCCCCACACTGAGGAACGGTAGGACCTGACATAATGAGGTACAGTCAGGAAGGATCCCCCTACACTCGGAGGACCTGACATAATGAGGTACAGTCAGGAAGGATCCCCCCTACACTGAGGTGCGTAGGACCTGACATAATGAGGTATAGTCAGGAAGGATCCCCTACACTGAGGTATGGTAGGACCTGACATAATGAGGTACAGTCAGGAAGGATCCCCCCCTACACTGAGGACCTGACATAATGAGGTACAGTTAGGAAGGATCCCCTACACTGAGGACCTGACATAATGAGGTACAGTCAGGAAGGATCCCCTACACTGAGGTATGGTAGGACCTGACATAATGAGGTGACAGTCAGGAAGGATCCCCCTACACTGAGGACCTGACATAATGAGGTACAGTCAGGAAGGATCCCCCCTACACTGAGGTACGGTAGACCTGACATAATGAGGTACAGTCAGGAAGGATCCCCCTACACTGAGGTATGGTAGGACCTGACATAATGAGGTGCAGTCAGGAAGGATCCCCTACACTGAGGTATGGTAGGACCTGACATAATGAGGTACAGTCAGGAAGGATCCCCCTACACTGAGGACCTGACATAATGAGGTACAGTCAGGAAGGATCCCCTACACTGAGGACCTGACATAATGAGGTACAGTCAGGAAGGATCCCCCTACACTGAGGTACGGTAGACCTGACATAATGAGATACAGTCAGGAAGGATCCCCCTACACTGAGGACCTGACATAATGAGGTACAGTCAGGAAGGATCCCCCTACACTGAGGACCTGACATAATGAGGTACAGTCAGGAAGGATCCCCTACACTGACGGACCTGACATAATGAGGTACAGTCAGGAAGGATCCCCTACACTGAGGTACGGTGGACCTGACATAATGAGGTACAGTTAGGAAGGATTCCCCCTACACTGAGGACCTGACATAATGAGGTACAGTCAGGAAGGATCCCCCACACTGAGGTATGGTAGGACCTGACATAATGAGGTACAGTCAGGAAGGATCCCCCTACACTGAGGACCTGACATAATGAGGTACAGTCAGGAAGGATCCCCCTACACTGAGGACCTGACATAATGAGGTACAGTCAGGAAGGATCCCCTACACTGAGGGACCTGACATAATGAGGTACAGTCAGGAAGGATCCCCCTACACTGAGGACCTGACATAATGAGGTACAGTCAGGAAGGATCCCCCTACACTGAGAGACCTGACATAATGAGGTACAGTCAGGAAGGATCCCCTACACTGAGGTATGGTAGGACCTGACATAATGAGGTACAGTCAGGAAGGATCCCCCTACACTGATGGACCTGACATAATGAGGTACAGTCAGGAAGGATCCCCCTACACTGAGTACGGTAGGACCTGACATAATGAGGTACAGTCAGGAAGGATCCCCTACACTGAGGTATGGTAGGACCTGACATTGAGGTACAGTCAGGAAGGATCCCCCTACACTGAGGACCTGACATAATGAGGTACAGTCAGGAAGGATCCCCCTACACTGAGGACCTGACATATTGAGGTAGCAGTCAGGAAGGATCCCCTACACTGAGGTACGGTAGGACCTGACATAATGAGGTACAGTCAGGAAGGAGCACCCTACACTGAGGACCTGACATAATGAGGTACAGTCAGGAAGGATCCCCCTACACTGAGGACCTGACATAATGAGGTACAGTCAGGAAGGATCCCCCTACACTGAGGTACGGTAGGACCTGACATAATGAGGTACAGTTAGGAAGGATCCCCCCTACACTGAGGACCTGACATAATGAGGTACAGTCAGGAAGGATCCCCCTACACTGAGGACCTGACATAATGAGGTAGAGTCAGGAAGGATCCCCTACACTGAGGTATGGTAGGACCTGACATAATGAGGTACAGTCAGGAAGGAGCTCCCCTACACTGAGGACCTGACATAATGAGGTACAGTCAGGAAGGATCCCCTACACTGAGGCACTGTAGACCTGACATAATGAGGTACAGTCAGGAAGTGATCCCCTACACTGAGGTATGGTAGACCTGACATAAATGAGTATTAAAGTCAGGAAGGATCCCCCTACACTGAGGTATGGTTGACCTGACATAATGAGGTACAGTCAGGAAGGATCCCCTGGCTAATGAGGCATGGATTACTGGTATGGTAGGACCTGACATAATGAGGTACAGTCAGGAAGGATCCCCTACACCGAGGTATGGATCCACGAGGTACGGTAGGGACCTGACATAATGGTACAGTCAGGAAGGATCCCCCTACACTGAGGTATGGTAGGACCTGACATAATGAGTGTAGGAGTCAGGAAGGATCCCCCACACTGAGGTATGGTAGGACCTGACATACTGAGGGTACAGTCAGAAGGATCCCCCTACACTGAGGACCTGACATAATGAGGTACACTCAGGAAGGATCCACACACTGAGGTATGGTAGGACCTGACATAATGAGGTACAGTCAGAAGGATCCCCTACACTGAGGTATGTTAGGACCTGACATAATGAGGTACCCAGTCAGGAAGGATCCCTACACCGAGGACCTGACATAATGAGGTACACTCAGGAAGGATCCCCACACTGAGGACCTGACATAATTAGGTACAGTCAGGAAGGATCCCCCTACACTGAGGGTATGGTAGGACCTGACATAATGAGGTACAGTCAGGAAGGATCCCCTACACTGAGGTATGGTAAGGACCTGACATAATGAGGTACAGTCAGGAAGGATCCCCTACACTGAGGACTTGACATAATGAGGTACCAGTCAGGAAGGATCCCCCTACACTGAGGTACGGTAGACCTGACATAATGAGGTACAGTCAGGAAGGATCACTGGGGTATGTAGGACCTGACATAATGAGGACCTGACATAATGAGGTACAGTCAGGAAGGATCCCCCTACACTGAGGACCTGACATAATGAGGTACAGTCAGGAAGGATCCCCCTACACTGAGGTATGGTAGGACCTGACATAATGAGGTACAGTCAGGAAGGATCCCCCTACACTGAGGACCTGACATAATGAGGGTCAGGAAGGTCCCCCTACACTGACTGACATAATGAGGTACAGTCAGGAAGGATCCCCCTACACTGAGGACCTGACATAATGAGGTACAGTCAGGAAGGATCCCCCTACACTGACGGTAGGACCTGACATAATGAGATACAGTCAGGAAGGATCCCTACACTGGAAGGGATTCCCCTACACTGAGGACCTGACATAATGAGGTACAGTCAGGAAGGATCCCCCTACACTGAGGACCTGACATAATGAGGTACAGTCAGGAAGGATCCCCCACTGAGGACCTGACATAATGAGGTACAGTCAGGAAGGATCACTGAGGTACGGTAGGACCTGACATAATGAGGTACAGTCAGGAAGGATTCCCCCTACACTGAGGACCTGACATAATGAGGTACAGTCAGGAAGGATCCCCCCTACACTGATGTATGGTAGGACCTGACATAATGAGGTCAGTCAGGAAGGATCCCCCTACACTGAGGTATGGTAGGACCTGACATAATGAGGTACAGTCAGGAAGGATCCCCCTACACAGGACCTGACATAATGAGGTACAGTCAGGAAGGATCCCCCCTACACTGAGGACCTGACATAATGAGGTACAGTCAGGAAGGATCCCCCTACACCGGACCTGACAGGGTATGGGGGACCTGACATAATGAGGTACAGTCAGGAAGGATCCCCCCTACACTGAGGAGGATTGGTGAGGACCTGACATAATGAGGTACAGTCAGGAAGGATCCCCTACACTGAGGACCTGACATAATGAGGTACAGTCAGGAAGGATCCCCTACACTGAGGGTGCGTTAGGACCTGACATAATGAGGTACAGTCAGGAAGGGACTCCCCTACACTGAGGCATGGTAGGACCTGACATAATGAGGTACAGTCAGGAAGGATCCCCTACACTGGGAGGACCTGACATAGGATGAGGCATAGTACAGTCAGGAAGGATCCCCCTAGGCACTGGAGGACACAGTCAGGAAGGATTCCCCCTACACTGGTATGGTTGGACCTGACATAATGAGGTACAGTCAGGAAGGATCCCCCTACACTGAGGACCTGACATAATGAGGTACAGTCAGGAAGGATCCCCTACACTGAGGACCTGACATAATGAGGTACAGTCAGGAAGGATCCCCCTACACTGAGGACCTGACATAATGAGGTACAGTCAGGAAGGATCCCCTACACTGGTAGGACCTGACATAATGAGGTACAGTCAGGAAGGATCCCCTACACTGAGGACCTGACATAATGAGGCAGTCAGGAAGGATCCCCCTGACACTGAGGACCTGACATAATGACGTACAGTCAGGAAGGATCCCCTACACTGAGGTACCTGACATAATGAGGTACAGTCAGGAAGGATCCCCCACACTGAGGTACGGTAGCCCTGACATATGAGGTACAATCAGGAAGGATCCCCCTACACTGAGGATGGTTGACATAATGAGGTAGTCAGAAGGATCCCCCCCTACACTGAGGTACAGTGGACCTGACATGTGGTACAGTCCGGAAGAGATCCCCCTTCACACAGTATGGCAGGACCTTTGTATAATGAGGTACAGTCAGGAAGGGATCCCCCCTACACTGATGTATGGTAGGACCTGACATAATGAGTACAGTCAGGAAGGATCCCTACACTGATATGGTAGGACCTGACATATTAGAGTACAGTCAGGAAGGATCCCCTACACACTGAGGACTTGACATGTGAGGTAGTCAGGAAGGATCCCCTACCTTTGTAAGTGGTAGGACTGACATGTGGGGGTACAGTCAGGAAAGGATCCCCCATACACTGATGTGTGGTGGATAACATAATGGTGCGATCAGGAAGGATCCCCTACACTGGGGTATGGTAGGACCTGACATGAGGAATTACAGTCAGGAAGGGATCCCCTACACTGGTATGGTAGGACCTGACATAATGAGAGGTGATCAGGAAGGATCCCCCTACACTGAGGTATGGTAGGACCTGACATAATGAGGTACAGTCAGGAAGGATCCCCCTACACTGAGGACCTGACATAATGAGGTACAGTCAGGAAGGATCCCCTCACACTGAGGACCTGACATAATGAGGTACAGTCAGGAAGGATCCCCACACTGAGGACCTGACATAATGAGGTACAGTCAGGAAGGAGTCCCCCTACACTGAGGTACGGTAGGACCTGACATAATGAGGTACAGTCAGGAAGGATCCCCCTACACTGAGGACCTGACATAATGAGGTACAGTCAGGAAGGATCCCCCCTACACTGAGGTACGGTAGGACCTGACATAATGAGGTACAGTCAGGAAGGATCCCCCCTACACTGAGGACCTGACATAATGAGGTACAGTCAGGAAGGATCCCCCTACACTGAGGACCTGACATAATGAGGTACAGTCAGGAAGGATCCCCCTACACTGAGGTATGGTAGACCTGACATAATGAGGTACAGTCAGGAAGGATCCCCCCTACACTGAGGTATGGTAGGACCTGACATAATGAGGTACAGTCAGGAAGGATCCCCCCTACACTGAGGTACGGTAGGACCTGACATAATGAGGTACAGTCAGGAAGGATCCCCCCTACACTGAGGTACGGTAGGACCTGACAGAAGGTACTTACAGTGAAGAGCACAAAGAAGCGCTGGTTCTTCTCCCCGACACAGTTGTTGACCCAGGGACAGTGGTGGTCCATCTTACGGATACAGCGCTTACAGATACTGCAGGAGAGGAGAGGGGAGATGGAAAACCTACATTAACTCCTTTGACAAAGACCCTGGAAGAAATGTGTGATTATATGACTGTACAACCGTACAAACTTCAAGGTGACAGACAGTAGCCAATACATGCAGTGACACACACACAATGTATTAGATGGTAAAGACAAGTTGAACCCCAACTAGAAGGAGTAATGGACATTAACTAGAGAAGCTATTGGCCTAACCAGTGTTAAGATGGTGTGAGCCAAATGGTTTGTCAGGCTCTTCCATTACCTGCTGTGCTCTCTCTATAACCTGTGTGTGTGTGTGTGTTTGTTGTGTGTGTGTGTGTGTGTGTGTGTGTGTGTGTAGGGTGTGTGTAGGGTGTGTGTGGGGTGGTGTGTGATTCTTCAAAATAGCCACCCTTTGCACACGTTTTTATTCTCTCAACCAGCCTCACCTGGAATGCTTTTCCAACAGTCTTGAATGAGATCCCACATATGCGGAGCATTTATTGGCTGCTTTTCTTCACTCTGCGGTCCAACTCATCCCAAACCATCTCAAGTGGGTTGAGGTCGGGTAATTGTGGAGGCCAGGTCATTTGATGCAGCACTCCGTCACTCTCCTTCTTGGTCAAATAGCCCTTACACAGCCTGGAGGTGTGTTGGGTCATTGTCCTGTTGAAAAACAAATTATAATCCCACTAAGCGCAAACCAGATGGGATGGTGTATCACTGCAGAATGCTGTGGTTGCCATGATGGATGGTTGTGTTTCTAACTCTAAATAACGTCTGACAGCTACCAGCAAAGCACCTCTACACCTCCTCCTCCATGCTACAGTCATGGAACCACAACATCGGAGATCATCCTGTTCACCTACTCTCGTCTCACAAAAGTCACATAGTTTGGAACCAAAAACTGATATCAGACCAAAGACAGATTTCCACCGGTCTAAATGTCCATTGTCAGGTTTCTGGCCCAAGCAGTCTCTTCTTCTTAATGGTGTCCTTTAGTAGTGGTTTCTTGAGGCAATTCAACCACAAGGCCTGATTCACCCAGTCTCCTCTGGAACAGTTATTGAGATGTGTCTGTTATTTGGAACTGAAGCATTTATGGGTAACTCCTGGAGTCTTAACTTTAATGAACTCATGAGGCAGAGGGAACTCTGGGCCTTGGTCCTCTGTCCAGTAGAGGTAAATTAGGTCTCAAGGCAGTCAGATGCTACCCAGTCTCTCTGAACTTTAATAACTTATCTCTGCAGTAGAGTAACTCTGGGTCTTCCTTTTCCTGTGGCGGTCCTCATGAGAGCCAGACAGGTATGGTTTGTGACTCAGAAGAAACTTTAAAAGTTCTTGAAATGTTCCAAGTATTGACTGACCGTCATGTCTTAAATTAATGATGGGTCATTTCCTTTCCTGTGGAGGTTCTTGCCATAATATGGACTTGGTATTTTACCAAATAGGTAACTCTGTATACCAACCTTGTCACAACACAACTGAATGCTCAAATGCATTAAGGAAAGAAATTCACAAATGAACTTTTAACAAGGCAACTTCCTTTTGAAATGCATTCAGGTTACTACCTCATGAAGCTGGTTGAGAGAATGCCAAGAGTGTGCAAAGCTGTCATCCTTTGAAGAATCTAAAATCTATTTTGATTTCCTTTAACACTTTTTTGGTTACTCATGAGCCATGTTTATCATAAGTTTTGATGATTTTCACTATTTTCTTTGAAGAAACTTTAAAAATTCTTGAATGATGTTCCGTAAAATTGACTTGTACTGCAATACATTAATGATGGACACCTTAAGGCTTGTATTTGAGCTGTTCTTCTATAGATATGGATACCGACTCTTTTTTACAAATAGGGATATCTATACCACCTACCTTGTCACCTTGCAGGTGTATCTATAGGCTCATAAGTCATTAAGGAATAGAGATTCCACAAATGAACTTTAACATGGGCACACCTGCTAATTGAGATCTATACCATCTCTGTCATGGTGTCTACCTCAGTAAGCTGGTTATACCATCCCAAGAGTGTGCAACTGCAGTATGTATCTACAGAGATCTATACCATCTCTGTCATGGTGTCTACCTGCAGTATGTATCTATAGAGATCTATACCATCTCTGTCATGGTGTCTACCTGCAGTATGTATCTATAGAGATCTATACCATCTCTGTCATGGTGTCTACCTGCAGTATGTATCTATAGAGATCTATACCATCTCTGTCATGGTGTCTACCTGCAGTATGGCATCTCATAGAGATCTCATACCATCTCTGTCATGGTGTCTACCTGCAGTATGCACCTGTAGAGATCGATACCATTCTGTCATGGTGTCTACCTGCTGTATGTATCTATAGTAGATCTATACCATCTCGGTCACGGTGCCCACCTGCAGTATGTATCTATAGAGATCTATACCATCTCTGTCATGGTGTCTACCTGCGTGTATGTATCTATAGAGATCTATACCATCTCTGTCATGGTGTCTACCTGCAGTATGTATCTATAGAGATCTATACCATCTCTGTCATGGTGTGTTCACCTGCAGTATCTATAGAGATCTATACCATCTGCCTATGCCATGGTGTCTACCCATGCAGTATCTATAGAGATCTATACCATCTCTGTCATGGTGTCTACCTGCAGTATCTATCTATAGGATCTATTCCATCTGTCATGGTGTCTGCAGTATGTCTATAGGATCTACTATGCATCTGTCATGGTGTCTACCTGCAGTATGTATCTATAAGATCTATACCATCTCAGTCATGTGGTGTCACCTGCAGTATGTATCTATAGAGATCCTATTGATCTTGTCATGGTGTCTACCTGCAGTATGTCTAGAGGAGATCCTACCATCTCTGTCATGGTGTCTACCTGCGTGTAGGTATCTCATCCTGCTGAGATCTAGATTCACCATCTCTGTCATGGTGTCTACCTGGGAAACGTGATGGGCCTTCTGTGGCTTGATGCTGCAACACTTGGGACATTTATAGATGACCTCTCCAGGTTTCAGCTGCAGACTGTCCATGTACTCTTTGGTGGCGTTTTAGAACCGCCCTGATGGGAGGGGTCAGACCGCATTTGGGAACACAGCGGACACAAACAGGCTTCAGAGACTATTCAATGTCCCATCTAGTCTGCAAAGATGAAACAACCTGAGGAATCTGAGGAAACATCAATCTATAGTCTTTACCCTGGAGGAAACATCAGTCTATAGTCTTTACCCTGAGGAAACATCAGTCTATAGTCTTTACCCTGAGGAGAAACATCAGTCTATATAGTCTTTAAGGAGGAAACATCAGTCTATATAGTCTTTACCCTAGAGGAGAGGAAACATCAATCCTATGGTAGTTTTACCCTGAGAGGGAACATCAATCTATATAGTCTTTAGTCTGAGGAAACATCATCCATAGTCTTTACCTGAGGAAATATCAGTCTATATAGTCTTTACCCTGAGGAGAGGAAACATCAATCTATAGTCTTTACCCTGAGAAGAGGAAACATCAATCTATAGTCTTTACCTGAGGAAACATCAATCTATATAGTCTTTACCCTGAGGGGAGGAAACATCAATCTATAGTCTTTACCTGAGGAGGAAACATCAATCTATAGTCTTTACCCTGAGGAAACATCAGTCTATATAGTCTTTACCCTGAGGAGAGGAAACATCAATCTATATAGTCTTTACCCTGAGAAGAGGAAACATCAATCTATAGTCTTTACCCTGAGGGAAACATCAATCTTTATAGTCTTTACCCTGAGGGGAGGAAACATCAATCTATAGTCTTTACCCTGAGGAAACATCAATCTATAGTCTTTACCCTGAGGAAACATCAATCTATAGTCTTTACCCTGAGGGAAACATCAATCTATATAGTCTTTACCCTGAGGAAACATCAGTCTATATAGTCTTTACCCTGAAACATCAATCTATATAGTCTTTACCCTGAGGAGAGGAAACATCAATCTATATAGTCTTTACCCTGAGGAAACATCAATCTATATAGTCTTTACCCTGAGGAAACATCAATCTATATAGTCTTTACCCTGAGGGAGGAAACATCAATCTATATAGTCTTTACCCTGAGGAGAGGAAACATCAATCTATATAGTCTTTACCCTGAGGAAACATCAATCTATATAGTCTTTACCCTGAGGAGAGGAAACATCAATCTATATAGTCTTTACCCTGGAGGAAACATCAATCTATATAGTCTTTACCCTGAGGAAACATCAATCTATAGTCTTTACCCTGAGGAAACATCAATCTATATAGTCTTTACCCTGAGGAGACATCAATCTATAGTCTTTACCCTGAGGAAACATCAATCTATAGTCTTTACCCTGAGGAAACATCAATCTATATAGTCTTTACCCTGAGGAGAGGAAACATCAATCTATATAGTCTTTACCCTGAGGAGAGGAAACATCAATCTATATAGTCTTTACCCTGAGGAGAGGAAACATCAATCTATATAGTCTTTACCCTGAGGAAACATCAATCTATATAGTCTTTACCCTGAGGAAACATCAATCTATATAGTCTTTACCCTGGAGGAAACATCAATCTATAGTCTTTACCCTGGAGGAAACATCAATCTATATAGTCTTTACCCTGAGGAGAGGAAACATCAATCTATATAGTCTTTACCCTGAGGAAACATCAATCTATATAGTCTTTACCCTGAGGAGAGGAAACATCAATCTATATAGTCTTTACCCTGAGGAAACATCAATCTATATAGTCTTTACCCTGAGGAGAGGAAACATCAATCTATATAGTCTTTACCCTGAGGAGAGGAAACATCAATCTATATAGTCTTTACCCTGAGGAGAGGAAACATCAATCTATATAGTCTTTACCCTGAGGAAACATCAATCTATATAGTCTTTACCCTGAGGAAACATCAATCTATATAGTCTTTACCCTGAGGAGAGGAAACATCAATCTATATAGTCTTTACCCTGAGGAGGAAACATCAATCTATATATAGTCTTTACCCTGAGGAAACATCAATCTATAGTCTTTACCCTGAGGAAACATCAATCTATAGTCTTTACCCTGAGGAAAACATCAATCTATATAGTCTTTACCCTGAGGAGAGGAAACATCAATCTATAGTCTTTACTCCTGAGGAAACATCAATCTATATAGTCTTTACCCTGAGGAAACATCAATCTATAGTCTTTACCCTGAGGAGAGGAAACATCAATCTATAGTCTTTACCCTGAGGAAACATCAATCTATATAGTCTTTACCCTGAGGAAACATCAATCTATATAGTCTTTACCCTGAGGAGAGGAAACATCAATCTATAGTCTTTACCCTGAGGAAACATCAATCTATATAGTCTTTACTCCTGGAGGAAACATCAATCTATATAGTCTTTACCCTGAGGAAACATCAATTCATATAGTCTTTACCCTGAGGAAACATCAATCTATATAGTCTTTACCCTGAGGGAAACATCAATCTATATAGTCTTTACCCTGAGGAGAGGAAACATCAATCTATAGTCTTTACCCTGAGGAGAGGAAACATCAATCTATATAGTCTTTACCCTGAGAGAGGAAACATCAATCTATAGTCTTTACCCTGGAGGAAACATCAATCTATATAGTCTTTACCCTGGAGGGAAACATCAATCTATATAGTCTTTACCCTGAGGAAACATCAATCTATATAGTCTTTACCCTGAGGAGAGGAAACATCAATCTATATAGTCTTTACTCCTGAGGAAACATCAATCTATATAGTCTTTACCCTGAGGAGAGAAACATCAATCTATATAGTCTTTACCCTGAGGAGAGGAAACATCAATCTATAGTCTTTACCCTGAGGAAACATCAATCTATATAGTCTTTACCCTGAGGAGAGGAAACATCAATCTATATAGTCTTTACCCTGAGGAGAGAAACATCAATCTATATAGTCTTTACCCTGAGGAAACATCAATCTATATAGTCTTTACCCTGAGGAAACATCAATCTATATAGTCTTTACCCTGAGGAAACATCAATCTATATAGTCTTTACCCTGGAGGAAACATCAATCTATAGTCTTTACCCTGAGGAAACATCAATCTATATAGTCTTTACCCTGAGGAAACATCAATCTATATAGTCTTTACCCTGGAGGGAAACATCAATCTATATAGTCTTTACCCTGAGGAGAACATCAATCTATATAGTCTTTACCCTGAGGGGAGGAACATCAATCTATATAGTCTTTACCCTGAGGAAACATCAATCTATATAGTCTTTACCCTGAGGAGAGGAAACATCAATCTATATAGTCTTTACCCTGAGGAAACATCAATCTATATAGTCTTTACCCTGAGGGAGGAACATCAATCTATATAGTCTTTACCCTG
>NW_027015101.1:0-15568 GCF_036934945.1 Oncorhynchus masou masou
CGGGTCAGTCTCCGGGTCAGTCTCCGGGTCCAGTCCTCCGGGTCCAGCCTCCGGGTCAGCCTCCGGGTCAGCCTCCGGGTCAGTCTCCGGGCCAGCCTCCGGGTCAGTCTCAGTCTCCGGGTCAGTCTCCAGCCTCCGGGTCAGTCTCCGGGTCAGTCTCAGCCTCCGGGTCAGTCTCCGGGTCAGCCCCAGCCTCCGGGTCAGCTCTCCGGGTCCAGTCTCCGGGTCAATCTCCAGCCTCCGGAGTCCAGTCTCCGGGCTCCGGTCTCCAGTCTCCGGGTCAGTCTCAGCCTCCGGGCCAGTCTCCGGGCCAGCCCCAGCTCTCCGGGCCAGTCTCCGGGTCAGCTCTCCGGGTCAGTCTCCGGGTCAGTCTCCGGGCCAGTCTCCGGGCTCAGTCCCAGCCTCCCGGGTCAGTCTCCGGGTCTGTCCCAGTCTCCCGGGTCAGTCACAGCCTCCGGGCCAGTCTCCGGGTCAGCCCCAGCCTCCCGGGCCAGTCTCCCGGTCCGGTCCCCGGTCTCGTCCCAGCCTCCGGGTCAGTCCCCGGGTCCAGTCCCCCGGTCAGTCACAGCCTCCGGGCCAGTCTCCCGGGCCAGCCTCAGCCTCCCGGGTCAGTCTCCGGGCCAGTCTCCCGGGCCAGCCTCAGCCTCCCGGGCCAGTCCTCCGGGTCCAGCCCCAGCCCTCCGGGTCCGTCTCCGGGTCAGCCCCAGCCTCCCGGGCCAGTCTCCGGGCCAATCTCCCGGCCAGTCCTCCGGGTCAGTCTCAGTCTCCGGGTCAGTCTCAGCCTCCGGGCCAGTCTCAGCCTCCCGGGTCAGTCTCAGCCTCCCGGGTCAGTCTCAGCTCTCCGGGCCAGTCTCCGGGCCAGTCTCCGGGTCAGTCCCAGCCTCCGGGTCCGTCTCCCGGGCCGGTCTCAGTCTCCGGGTCAGTCACAGCCTCCGGGTCAGTCTCCCGGGTCCGCCTCCGGGTCAGTCTCCGGGTCCAGTCTCAGCCTCCGGGTCGGTCCTCCGGGTCAGTCCCCGGGTCTGTCTCAGCCTCCCGGGTCAGTCTCCGGGTCAGTCCTCCGGTCCGTCACAGCCTCCGGGTCAGTCTCCGGGCCAGTCTCCGGGTCAGCCTCCGGGTCAGTCTCCCGGGTCAGCCTCCGGGTCAGCCTCTGGGTCAGTCTCAGCCTCCGGGTCAGCCTCCGGGTCAGTCTCAGCCTCCGGGTCAGCCTCCGGGTCAGTCTCCGGGTCAGTCTCAGTCTCCGGGTCAGTCTCAGTCTCCGGGTCAGTCTCAGTCTCCGGGTCAGTCTCAGTCTCCGGGTCAGCCTCCGGGTCAGCCTCCGGGTCAGTCTCCGGGTCAGTCTCCGGGTCAGTCTCAGCCTCCGGGTCAGTCTCAGCCTCCGGGTCAGTCTCCGGGTCAGTCTCCGGGTCAGTCTCAGCCTCCGGGTCAGCCTCCCCTGTCTGTCAGCCAGGCTTGGAGACCCTCTGTCCTCCATGTCTCTGGTCTCCTATGGGGCCCCTGGCCTGCTGCTCCTGGAGCCCTTGGGTGATGTAGGCCTCCAGCAGCAGCAGCAGAGTGGGTAACATGCTGTCCAGTAAGGCCAGGCCCTGCCACGAGCACCGCAGACCCCTACACACAAGACAAAAGGGCTTGTCAGTGTTTCCCGAACTCAGTCCCGGGGACCCCCAGGGGTGCACGTTTTGGCCCCTACCACCTCACAGCTGGTTCAAATAGACTCATACAGACACGGAGATACAACTACTGGGTCCCACTTTTAAAAAAAAACACAAGTTATAAGGCTTAGAAGACCTGTCTGTTGAAGGTCTGGGTTACCTGTCACCCAGGATTACAAGACCTGTCTGTTACCTGCCATCCAGGATTATAACACCTGTCTGTTACCTGTCATCCAGGATTAGAAGACCTGTCTGTTGAAGGTCTGGGTTACCTGTCATCCAGGATTATAAGGCCTGTCTGTTGAAGGTCTGGGTTACCTGTCATCCAGGATTAGAAGACCTGTCTGTTACCTGTCATCCAGGATTAGGAGGCCTGTCTGTTGAAGGTCTTGTACTTCAGAGGATGAGCTGAGAATCTGGTACAGATCTGCCCTGGGACTGAACAACTGCCAATGCTGCCACAGAAATAACATGAATCAGAGACAGATGTAGACAGGAAGTAAGGTGAATCAGAGACAAAGACAGATGTAGAAAGGAAGTACGGTGAATCAGAGACAGACAGATGTAGACAGGAAGTAAGGTGAATCAGAGACAAAGACAGATGTAGACAGGAAGTAAGGTGAATCAGAGACAAAGACAGATGTAGACAGGAAGTAAGGTGAATCAAAGACAGATGTAGACAGGAAGTAAGGTGAATCAGAGACAAAGACAGATGTAGAGAGGAAGTAAGGTGAATCAGAGACAAAGACAGATGTAGACAGGAAGTAAGGTGAATCAGACAGATGTAGACAGGAAGTAAGGTGAATCAGAACAATGGTGTGGAACATACAAATAATGAACACATCAGGTTAAACATTTTTATCACTGATGGCCCCTATTGATGCAAACAATGAATCTAGAAACAGCTGAAACCTAATCTTGGAATAGCATATAGTGTGTATATATATATACACTGTATAGTATGTGGACAGACAATGTAAACATAATCTGACCAAATGATGTGAGACTTTTGGTTCTGGATTAGCCTAGATTACCTGGTGAGTGACGCCGTCAGTATTCTGGGTTAGCCTAGATTACCCGGTGAGTGATGCCGTCAGTATTCTGGATTAGCCTAGATTACCTGCTGAGTGATGCCGTCAGTATTCTGGGTTAACCTAGATTACCTGCTGAGTGATGCCGTCAGTATTCTGGGTTAACCTAGATTACCTGGTGAGTGATGCAGTCAGTATTCTGGGTTAGCCTAGATTACCTGGTGAGTGATGCCGTCAGTATTCTGGGTTAGCCTAGATTACCTGGTGAGTGATGCCGTCAGTATTCTGGGTTAACCTAGATTACCTTGTGAGTGATGCCGTCAGTATTCTGGGTTAGCCTAGATTACCTGGTGAGTGATGCCGTCAGTATTCTGGGTTAACCTAGATTACCTTGTGAGTGATGCCGTCAGTATTCTGGGTTAACCTAGATTACCTGGTGAGTGATGCCGTCAGTATTCTGGGTTAACCTAGATTACCTGGTGAGTGATGCCGTCAATCAAACGCAGTCCCATGACCAACACTTCCTCCAATCTGCAATCAGATGAATAAAGTTAACAGGTTGCTACAGTATATCTTCTGCCATGCTGCAGACAGGAAGCCTTGTCCGAGGCAGAATGGCTCATAGGCAGGATTGTTTCTGTAGCGTAGGATCCCATGCTATGAGTGAGTCTGGAGTATTATTGGATGTAGGTCATTAACGTGCAGCACCGAATGAACTCTCTGCAGGTGAACAGTCTAAAGAGCAGACAGTAGATCAGCTGACTCACAGTCAACCAGTCTGTCCATACCCTCTATTGGCTGATATGGGGAGAGTGCACTACTGATTTTTTTATAAAAAGCAAGCAGGAATGTGATAGGTTTGTTATTCCCTATCGACAGTGACGAGAACCTTATATTGCGATGACGTGGCACGACACGATTTTCTGTTTGCCCAGACGGACCACTTAGAGGTCAAATCATGGTGAAAATAGTTATCTTACCCACTCAGAGATCATAGATTATTAACAAATTGACAGGAGTTTTATTCTGAAGTGGATTGTCCCTTTAATGAGCAGCACGGTGTGAACTCTGCAGGTCAACAGCCTGAAGCGGAAAGAAGTGGACTCACAGTCCCAGGTGGGTGAGGGGTATCCTGCGTCGGGTCCCGTGACTCCTCTGCTGCACCTCTCTCAACCAGACATCAGGCTCCAGAGTCTGGGTACGGGCCTCTCGACACACATCCCCCTCTCCATGGGGGACGAAGCGACCATGGGCACCTGGCAGACAGAAGAGTCCCACTTCAAATAAACGACCACAGATAAAGGCTTTATAGAGCATTTATAAAGGTGCTATAGAGCATTCATAAAGGTGCTATAGAGCATTCATAAAGGTGCTATAGAGCATTCATTATGGTGCTATAGAGCATTCATACAGGTGCTATAGAGCATTCATAAAGGTGCCATAGAGCATTCATAAAGGTGCCATAGAGCATTCATAAAGGTGCCATAGAGCATTCATAAAGGTGCCATAGAGCATTCATAGAGCATCTATAAAGGTGCCATAGAGCATTCATAAAGGTGCCATAGAGCATTCATAAAGGTGCCATAGAGCATTCATAAAGGTGCTATAGAGCATTCATAAAGGTGCCATAGAGCATTCATAAAAGGTGCCATAGAGCATTCATAAAGGTGCCATAGAGCATGGTGCCATAGAGCATTCATAAAGGTGCTATAGAGCATCTATAAAGGTGTTATAGGGCATTCATAAAGGTGCTATAGGGCATTCAGTAAAGGTGCTATAGAGCATCTATAAAGGTGCCATATATCTATAAAGGTGCTATAGAGCATTCATAAAGCACTATTGACTCACCTGGGCCCACTCCAAGGTACTGACTGGCCTTCAGTAGCTCATATTGTGTTGGCTGGATGGCACCCTTCAAAACAGACAGAAAAATACACAAGGTATATTACAGATGTGTGTTGACTGTAGCAGGTAACATTCATATTCAATAGATATGACAACCAATAGAAAGTTACCAGAGAATAGCTCTGGTGTTTCTACTGCAGGGTTTTCTACCAAATGTATTTCTACTGCAGGGTTTTCTACCAAATGTATTTCTACCAAATGTATTTCTACAGTGTTTTCTACCAAATGTATTTCTACAGCAGGGTTTTCTACCAAATGTCACAGCAGGGTTTTCTACCAAATGTATTTCTACAGCAGGGTTTTCTCACCAAATGTATTTCTACAGCAGGGTTTTCTACCAAATGTATTTCTACAGCAGGGTTTTCTACCAAATGTATTTCTACAGCAGGGTTTTCTACCAAATGTATTTCTACTGCAGGGTTTTCTACCAAATGTATTTCTACTGCAGGGTTTTCTACCAAATGTATTTCTACTTCAAATGTATTTCTACTGCAGGGGTTTCTACTAAATTAATTTCTACTATAGCACAGTGGTCGACAGACACAAGGACACACACCCACACACAGAGAAAGAGAGTAGAACTTACATTTCTGGCAAAGTTGGACACTTATACAGTATAGCCTCTTCTGAAGAATCTCCTGGCGGAGTCAAGGCATGACAGCTGTGATGTCATCACTGGGCACGCTCAGTTGGCCTTTCTGGACCTGTCTGAACAGCTGTGTGCCTGCAGTTGACGTGTTAACATTGGAGTCATTTAGCAGCAGAATCTCTTATCCAGAGTGACTTACAGTCAGGTCATATACTCATTTGGAGACCTATTACCTGTCAATCACTACAGCTACTAATTCAACTACAGTAAGTAAAACCACCACATATCACAGTCACTGCAAGTAAACTCCAGAATAT
This sequence comes from Oncorhynchus masou masou, assembly GCF_036934945.1. Taxonomy (NCBI): domain Eukaryota; kingdom Metazoa; phylum Chordata; class Actinopteri; order Salmoniformes; family Salmonidae; genus Oncorhynchus; species Oncorhynchus masou. The sequence goes on from NW_027015101.1 coordinate 5,492, forward strand.
CTGCTGTCTGCTGGGGGTTGGTGTAGTATGGTATTCCTCCTGCTACTGTCTCTCCTGTAGTCCTCTCCTCCATCTCCCCATCTCATCTGTACCTGTCAATTCAGTCTACTTGGGGCGGTGTAGTGGTGTTCCTGCTACTGTCTCTCCTGTAGTCCTTTCCTCCATCGCCCCATCTCATCTGTACCTGTCCCAACTTCTAAATACTCCACGCACAAACACTATCAGTGTTAGGAAGAAAGACATGCCTCTCTCCAGGGTCAGCTGGTACAGGGAGACGCGGGTCGTCACACACCGATGGCAGCTCATCCAACTCCAACTCCCAGGATGCAACTGTCTGACCAGGGCGTCCGAACATGACGTCGACAGACACCCTCCCCGGGCAGAGCCTCCGAGCCTCCGCTACGGTCTGCAAAGCATGCTGGGAGTTATGGTCTCTCCCTAGAACCTTCAGGTCGTCGTCCCGGAGAGACTGTTTGAAAAGAAGCAGACATATGAGACATGTTAGTGTCTCCTTCAGCTCCCCAACCAGCCCCCTGACCTGCTCCCCAACCAGCTCCCTGACCTGCTCCCCGACCAGCTCCCTGACCAGCTCCCCAACCAGCTCCCTGACCAGCCCCCCGACCAGCTCCCTGACCTGCTCCCCGACCTGCTCCCCGACCAGCTCCCTGACCAGCTCCCCGACCTGCTCCCCGACCTGCTCCCCGATCTGCTCCCCGACCTGCTCCCCGACCAGCTCCCTGACCTGCTCCCCCCGACCAGCTCCCCAACCAGCTCCCTGACCTGCTCCCCGACCAGCTCCCCCGACCAGCTCCCTGACCTGCTCCCCGACCAGCTCCCTGACCAGCTCCCTAGACCTGCCTCAGAACAAAGCGTGATCAGCTCCCTGACCAGCTCCACATAGGAAAAGGACAAATTGATTCTGCCTGGTCAGAACCAAGCTAGTGATCAGTGACTGACTGGTCAGAACAAAGCTAGTGATCAGTGACTGACTGGTCAGAACCAAGCTAGTGATCAGTGACTGACTGGTCAGAACCAAGCTAGTGATCAGTGACCGACTGTTCAGAACCAAGCTAGTGATCAGTGACTGCCTGGTCAGAACAAAGCTAGTGATCAGTGACTGCCTGGTCAGAACCAAGCTAGTGATCAGTGACTGCCTGGTCAGAACCAAGCTAGTGATCAGTGACTGCCTGGTCAGAACCAAGCTAGTGATCAGTGACTGATTGGTCAGAACCAAGCTAGTGATCAGTGACTGCCTGGTCAGAACCAAGCTAGTGATCAGTGACTGACTGTTCAGAACCAAGCTAGTGATCAGTGACCGCCTGGTCAGAACCAAGCTAGTGATCAGTGACCGCCTGGTCAGAACCAAGCTAGTGATCAGTGACCGCCTGGTCAGAACCAAGCTAGTGATCAGTGACCGCCTGTTCAGAACCAAGCTAGTGATCAGTGACTGCCTGGTCAGAACCAAGCTAGGTGATCAGTGACTGCCTGGTCAGAACCAAGCTAGTGATCAGTGACTGACTGTTCAGAACCAAGCTAGTGATCAGTGACTGCCTGGTCAGAACCAAGCTAGTGATCAGTGACCGCCTGTTCAGAACCAAGCTAGTGATCAGTGACCGCCTGGTCAGAACCAAGCTAGTGACCAGTGACCGCCTGGTCAGAACCAAGCTAGTGATCAGTGACCGCCTGGTCAGAACCAAGCTAGTGATCAGTGACCGCCTGGTCAGAACCAAGCTAGTGATCAGTGACTGCCTGTTCAGAACCAAGCTAGTGATCAGTGACTGCCTGTTCAGAACCAAGCTAGTGATCAGTGACTGCCTGTTCAGAACCAAGCTAGTGATCAGTGACTGCCTGTTCAGAACCAAGCTAGTGATCAGTGACTGACTGTTCAGAACCAAGCTAGTGATCAGTGACTGACTGGTCAGAACCAAGCTAGTGATCAGTGACTGCCTGTTCAGAACCAAGCTAGTGATCAGTGACTGACTGTTCAGAACCAAGCTAGTGATCAGTGACTGACTGGTCAGAACCAAGCTAGTGATCAGTGACTGACTGGTCAGAACCAAGCTAGTGATCAGTGACTGACTGGTCAGAACCAAGCTAGTGATCAGTGACTGACTGGTCAGAACCAAGCTAGTGATCAGTGACTGACTGGTCAGAACAAAGCTAGTGATCAGTGACTGCATGTGTTGCATCACACTCTTATCCTCCAGGGACTCCTCCTCTCCTTCCTCCCTTTCCACCAGTAATAATGTTTTCTGTTGTTTCAGTTTCCGTAGCAGAAAAGGTTTTATGGGGAAAGGGTTGCTAGTCTCCACCTAACCGTTCCCATTACTCTTATAGCCTGGGGGATGTCCAGTAGTAGGACGTACTTCTACTGAGAATGCTTGGAAATCTACTACGTGCAACTGACTGAACACCTGCCTTAATCTCACCTGCACCCCGATGGAAAAACGGTTGACGCCAGCATGGAGGAAGTCCTCCAACTTAGAGCTTCCTACGGGGGTGGGGGTTGACCTCCAGAGTGACCTCCGCTCCTCTGATAGTCCAGCATGCCTGGCAACTGTCTCTAGGACCGCAGCGATAGTGGAGGGGCGGGCAAGGCTGGGAGTCCCGCCTCCAAAAAACACAGAGGTGATCCTGAAGAGGGGAGAGAGAGAGAGAGAGAGAGAGAGAGAGAGACACAGAGACAGAGACAGAGAGACAGAGACAGAGACAGAGAGAGAGAGAGAGGTAGGGATAGAGATGGATAGAGAGAGAGAGAGAAAGAGAGGTAGGGATAGAGATGGATAGAGAGACAGAGCGAGAGAGAGAGAGCGAGAGAGAAAGATACAGAGAGAGAGAGAGAGCGAGAGAAAGATACAGAGAGAGAGAGAGAGAGAGAGAGAGGGAGAGAGAGAGAAATAGTGAGAGAGAGAGAGAGGTAGGGATAGAGATGGATAGAGAGACAGAGCGAGACAGAGAGAGAGAGAGAGACAGACAGAGACAGAGCGAGAGAGAGAGAGCGAGAGAGACAGGGAGAGACAGAGAGGGAGAGAGACAGGGAGAGACAGAAAGAGTGAGAGAGAGAGAGAGACAGAGAAAGAGAGAGACAGAGACAGAGAAAGAGTGAGAGAGAGACAGAGAAAGAGTGAGAAAGAGTGAGAGAGAAAGAGTGAGAAAGAGTGAGAGAGAGAAAGAGACAGAGAGAGATACAGAAAGAGAGAGAGATACAGAGAGACACAGAGAGAGAGACAGAGAGAGAGAGAGACAGAGAGAGAGACAGAGAGAGAGACAGAGAGAGAGACAGAGAGAGATACAGACAGAGAGAGACAGAGAGTGAGACATGGAGAGAGATACAGAAAGAGATACAGAGAGATAGACAGAAAGAGAGACAGAGAGAGACAGAGAGAGACAGAGAGAGATACAGAGAGTGGACCCACAGAGGAGTGTTGAAAGAGATACAGAGAGAGAGATACAGAAAGAGTGACAGAGAGAGAGAGATACAGAGGGAGACAGAGAGTGAGACATGGAGAGAGACAGAGAGAGATACAGAAAGAGAACAGAGAGAGAAAGAGTGAGAGAGAGAAAGAGATACAGAGAGAGAGACATGGAGAGATACAGAGAGAGAGACAGAGAGAGATACAGAGAGAGAGACATGGAGAGATACAGAGAGAGACAGAGAGAGATACAGAGAGAGAGACAGAGAGAGATACAGAGAGAGAGACAGAGAGAGATACAGAGAGAGAGACATGGAGAGATACAGAGAGAGATACAGAAAGAGAGAGAGAGATACAGAGAGAGAGACAGAGAGAGATACAGAAAGAGAGAGAGAGATACAGAGAGATACAGAGAGAGATACAGAAAGATACAGAGAGAGAGACAGAGAGAGAGACAGAGAGAGATACAGAAAGAGAGAGAGAGAGAGAGACAGAGAGAGAGACAGAGAGATACAGAGAGAGAGACAGAGAGTGAGACATGGAGAGTGAGACAGAGAGTGAGACATGGAGAGAGACATTAAAAAAGAAAGAAGAAAAATGCTCAGACTATTGTGTCTGGAGTTGAACTCCAGGAGGTGGAGGAGCAGTCTGAAAATGTTCCCTCCATAGTCAGCCTCAGGCACTCTGGAAACAGTGCCCTGTTTAGGGAATAGTGTGCCATTTCAGATGTTCCCATGGAGACACTAAAGCTGAAGGCGATGACCCACAGAGGAGGGTTGAATTGAGATGGTAAACCTACCGGGACACCTGGCTGAGCTTTAGTAAGGTCTCCGTCTCCCGCTGGAGACACGCCAACATGACATCCTGGTTGTCAGAGCGAGGAATGTACTTGTTGAAGTTACAGTAGGAGCACCTCTTCAGACAGTAAGGCCACTGTGAACAGGAGAGGATCAGGGTTAGTGTCAGGGATGTACTTGTTGTTACAGTAGGAGCATCTCTTCAGACAGTAAGGCCACTGTGAACAGGAGAGGATCAGGGTTAGTGTCAGGGATGTACTTGTTGTTACAGTAGGAGCACCTCTTCAGACAGTAAGGCCACTGTGAACAGGAGAGGATCAGGGTTAGTGTCAGGGATGTACTTGTTGTTACAGTAGGAGCACCTCTTCAGACAGTAAGGTCACTGTGAACAGGAGAGGATCAGGGTTAGTGTCAGGGATGTACTTGTTGTTACAGTAGGAGCATCTCTTCAGACAGTAAGGCCACTGTGAACAGGAGAGGATCAGGGTTAGTGTCAGGGATGTACTTGTTGAAGTTACAGTAGGAGCACCTCTTCAGACAGTAAGGCCACTGTGAACAGGAGAGGATCAGGGTTAGTGTCAGGGATGTACTTGTTGTTACAGTAGGAGCATCTCTTCAGACAGTAAGGTCACTGTGAACAGGAGAGGATCAGGGTTAGTGTCAGGGATGTACTTGTTGTTACAGTAGGAGCACCTCTTCAGACAGTAAGGCCAACAGGAGAGGATCAGGGTTAGTGTCAGGGATGTACTTGTTGAAGTTACAGTAGGAGCACCTCTTCAGACAGTAAGGCCACTGTGAACAGGAGAGGATCAGGGTTAGTGTCAGATGTACTTGTTGTTCCAGTAGGAGCATCTCCTTCAGACAGTAAGGCCACTGTGAACAGGAGAGGATCAGGGTTAGTGTCAGGGATGTACTTGTTGTTCCAGTAGGAGCATCTCTTCAGACAGTAAGGCCACTGTGAACAGGAGAGGATCAGGGTTAGTGTCAGGGATGTACTTGTTGTTACAGTAGGAGCACCTCTTCAGACAGTAAGGTCACTGTGAACAGGAGAGGATCAGGGTTAGTGTCAGGGATGTACTTGTTGTTACAGTAGGAGCACCTCTTCAGACAGTAAGGTCACTGTGAACAGGAGAGGATCAGGGTTAGTGTCAGGGATGTACTTGTTGTTACAGTAGGAGCATCTCTTCAGACAGTAAGGTCACTGTGAACAGGAGAGGATCAGGGTTAGTGTCAGGGATGTACTTGTTGAAGTTACAGTAGGAGCACCTCTTCAGACAGTAAGGCCACTGTGAACAGGAGAGGATCAGGGTTAGTGTCAGGGATGTACTTGTTGTTACAGTAGGAGCACCTCTTCAGACAGTAAGGCCACTGTGAACAGGGAGAGGATCAGGGTTAGTGTCAGGGATGTACTTGTTGTTACAGTAGGAGCATCTCTTCAGACAGTAAGGTCACTGTGAACAGGAGAGGATCAGGGTTAGTGTCAGGGATGTACTTGTTGAAGTTACAGTAGGAGCATCTCTTCAGACAGTAAGGTCACTGTGAACAGGAGAGGATCAGGGTTAGTGTCAGGATGTACTTGCTGGTTACAGTAGAGCACCTCTTCAGACAGTAAGGCCACTGTGAACAGGAGAGGATCAGGGTTGGAGTATCAGGGATGTACAGTGGAGCATCTCTTCAGACAGTAAGGTCCTGTAGCATCAGGGATGTACAGACACAGGCAAGGTCACAGTAAGGCCAACAGGAGAGGATCAGGGTTAGTGTCAGGGATGTACTTGTTGAAGTTACAGTAGGAGCACCTCTTCAGACAGTAAGGCCAACAGGAGAGGATCAGGGTTAGTGTCAGGGATGTACTTGTTGAAGTTACAGTAGGAGCATCTCTTCAGACAGTAAGGCCACTGTGAACAGGAGAGGATCAGGTTAGTTCAGGATGTACTTGTTGTTCCAGGGAGCATCTCTTCAGACAGTAAGGCCACTGTGAACAGAGAGACTTGTTACAGTAGGAGCACCTCTTCAGACAGTAAGGCCACTGTGAACAGGAGAGGAGCAGGGTTAGTGTCAGGGATGTACTTGTTGAAGTTACAGTAGGAGCATCTAATCAGACAGTAAGGTCACTGTGAACAGGAGAGGAGCAGGGTTAGTGTCAGGGGTGTACTTGTTCCAGTTGACAGAGAGGCTGGTGGGAGGAGCTATAGGAGGCTGGTGGGAGGAGCTATATGAGGCGGGTGGGAGGAGCTATAGGAGGCTGGTGGGAGGAGCTATAGGAGGCTGGTGGGAGGGGCTATAGGAGGCTGGTGGGAGGGGCTATAGGAGGCTGGTGGGAGGGGCTATAGGAGGCTGGTGGGAGGGGCTATAGGAGGACAGGCTCATTATAAGGGCTGGAGACTCAATGGAACTGATTCAAATATGTTGTTCCCTTGTGTTTGGCACCGTTCCATTAGTTTTACATTGAACCTTTATTTAACTGGGCAAGTCAGTTAACAAACAAATTCATATTTACAACGACGGCCTCCACCGGCCAAACCCAGACGAAGCTGGGCCAATTGTGCACCGCCCTATGGGACTCCCAATCACAGCCGGTTGTGATACAGCCTGGAATCCATTACAGCCATAATAATGAGCCCATCCTCCTATAGCACCTCCCACCAGCCTCCTCTGCAGTAGGCGCATCCCCTTAGACAGTATGGCCACTGTGTGTGTGACTGATTGACAAAGTGTTAGTTGAAATCGGATTTCATTCATTCATTCATTGCCTTTTGCGAGAAGGACGGATAGCAGAAAGAGGGAGGCAGAATGGAAGAAAGAGATAAACTGATTGAATATAACGTTAGTGGTCTACTAATACTCACGTGAACATAGAGTGAAGCCTCGGTTGAGAACGGTGGAGAGGAGAAACCGGCTAACGTGGAAACTGCACCACCCACTTCACTGCTGAAACACCGACCCACGCAGACCGCAGGACCGCGGACAGCTGTGAAACATGTTCTCAGCATTCTTTCACTCAATATGTGAGCGAATGTCAGACGGTCATTTCAAGTTGTTGCACTACTGTACAGTAACGTTACCTCGTGAGTTGGTTGCCTTTGACCTGTAGCACCAACCACGTGCAAGTCTGGTTAGTTTGGTAACAATGTAACACCATGTCGATGTAGCTATCCGTGATTTACCGCGGGCATAATCATGACATGACACAATGTAGCTAAACCGTTACTGTCCATAGACCGTGCAATAGCATGCGATCAACTTCATTCGGCGGCACACATCTAGAAACAGGAAGACAACAAACTGATTTCCGTTGTGAAATACCTACTACAACCAGACGGTGGTGCTGTTTCGTTTGATTTAAATTTGTCACCTTGCTATACAGGCAGAATGATTGATCAGGCTGATGGGCCAGACCATGAATTTTTCCCAGGGCCAGGAGTTGTTCCTGGTAAACTAAAGTGGTCGGGAAAAAAAACGTTATCATACATTTTGGGCTCCAAAACAGTCAGGCCATGAAGTGTAACTTTATATAGAGACATGACCACTGAGCACCACATACAGCAGACTAATCTCATCTCTAACCACACTGTGGATCGGGAGGTATCAGATGTCTCCAGGTTTGAAATGTTAGAGAAATAGAGCCGTAGCAGGAGCTGGACTATCTAGACGATGTGGACGTGTTCACATGGACCAAACATCATGTTGGGAATCTAAGATGACAAGAGCTACATGCCATTTTATTGTGTATGTTATTTCACCTTTATTTAACCAGGTAGGCTAGTTGAGAACAAGTTCTCATTTACAACTGTGGCCAAGATAAAGTAAAGCAGTGCAACAAAAACAACAGAGTTACACATGGAATAAACAAACGTACAGTCAATAACACAATAGAAAAGTCTATATACAGTGTGTACAAATGAAGTAAGATTAGGGAGGTAAGGCAATAAATAGGCCGTAGTGATGAAATAATTACAATTTAGCATAAACACTGGAGTGATAGATGTGCAGATGATGATGTGCAAGTAGAGATACTGGGGTGCAAAGGAGCAAAAATAAAAAAATAAATAACAATATGGGGATGAGGTAGTTGGATGGGCTATTTACAGATGGGCTATGTACAGATGCAATGATCTGTAAGCTGCTCTGACAGCTGATGCTTAAAGTTAGTGAGGAAGATACGAGTCTCCAGCTTCAGTGAGTTTTGCAATTTGATAAAGTCATTGGCAGCAGAGAACTGGAAGGAAAGGCGGCCAAAGGAGAAATTGGCTTTGGCGGTGACCAGTAAAATATACCTGCTGGAGCGCGTGCTACGGGTGGGTGTTGCTATGGTGACCAGTGAGCTGAGATAAGGCAGGGCTTTACCTAGCAAAGACTAGATGACCTGGAGCCAGTGGGTTTGGCGACGAATATGTAGCGAGGACCAGCCAACGAGAGCATACAGGTCGCAATGGTGGGTAGTAATATGGGGCTTTGGTGATAAAACGGATGGCACTGTGATAGACTGCATCCAATTTGCTGAGTAGGGTATTGGAGGCTATTTTGTAAATGACATCGCCGAAGTCGAGGATCGTTAGGATAGTCAGTTTTACGAGGTTATGTTTGGCAGCATGAGTGAAGGAGGCTTTGTTGCGAAATAGGAAGCCAATTCTAGATTTAATTTTGTAGTCTAATGGAAATGAAAACATCTATTTCTATGGAAACAACTATTTCTATGGAAACAACTATTTCTATAGAAACATCTATTTGTATAGAAACAAATGGAAACATCTATTTGTATGGAAACATCCATTTGTATGGAAACAAATGGAAACATCTATTTGTATGGAAACAAATGGAAACATCTATATCTATGGAAACAAATGGAAACATCAAGTTCTAATTCCACATACTTTTAGAACACACTGAAGGCAGCCGTCAACATTGTTGAGATAGGTCTGTCTATCAATAGAGACAGGCCTATCAATAGAGACAGGCCTATCAATAGAGACAGACCTATCAATAGAGACAGACCTATCAATAGAGACAGGCCTATCAATAGAGACAGACCTATCAATCGAGACAGACCTATCAATAGAGACAGACCTATCAATAGAGACAGACCTATCAATCGAGACAGACCTATCAATAGAGACAGGCCTATCAATAGAGACAGGCCTATCAACAGAGACAGGCCTATCAACAGAGACAGGCCTATCAACAGAGACAGGCCTATCAACAGAGACAGACCTATCAATCGAGACAGGCCTATCAATCGAGACAGGCCTATCAACAGAGACAGGCCTATCAACAGAGACAGGCCTATCAATAGAGACAGGCCTATCAATAGAGACAGGTTTGTCAATAGAGACAGGCCTATCAATAGAGACAGGCTCCAGAATCGAGACAGGCCTATCAACAGAGACAGGCCTATCAACAGAGACAGGCCTATCAACAGAGACAGGCCTATCAACAGAGACAGGCCTATCAACAGAGACAGGCCTATCAACAGAGACAGGCCTATCATTTATGACCCTGTTCTTCTCACAGATCAAACATAGTTCTGCGTCACAAATGACACCCTAGTCCCAATCAAGTGTACTACTTTCGACCAGGACCCATTGGCTAACATTTAGGACAATGGACCCTGGTCAAAAGTAGTCCACTATATAGGGAACAGGGTAGAATGTATGTCTCGTCCATAGGCTACGGCTACAGTAGATAATGAGTTATTGATCTGTCTCTGATGTAGAACTGTCTGCTCTTCTATTAGTCTGGATAACCTGGCTAAATGACTAGCACTCACGTCATGTAGGAACAACTATGAGTTATTGATCTGTCTCTCCTGATGTAGAACTGTCTGCTCTTCTATTAGTCTGGATAACCTGGCTAAATGACTAGCACTCACG